>NC_061100.1:19948007-19978007 GCF_015104395.2 Macrobrachium nipponense | reverse complement strand
AGAAACGGCAAAAAATAGAATTTCTCGCAAAAACCAAGTGCGACAGATAGAAAGAGATGCTTTTCTGGGGAAAGGGGACATTCTCTCTCTCTCTCTCTCTCTCTCTCTCTCTCTCTCTCTCTCTCTCTCTCTCTCTCTCTCGTACACAGATGACGACATAAATTATTGGAAATACTTAGAATATTAATGTAAATAAGCTTAATTAATATCCTGAGCAATGAGGCATCTCGAAAAATCAGAGAGAGAGAGAGAGAGAGAGGAGAGAGAGAGAGAGAGAGATGCTGTACTACTGGTTTCTGTTTAGATATATTCCTCTAAAACTTATTGAAAAACGCAACACGAACATTTCTCGTTCCCTGGGCAACAGTTTTAGACAATTTTGACTCCACAACCTGAGTTCCACCACTGCGCTGTTACTACAACTGCAACAATTACAATCAACAACTGCAACGACAGGTCAATTCTGAGGGCAGGGCCCTCGTGTCACAAAAAAAAAAAAAACTCTCTCAGAAGAACAGGTTCTGTCACGGAAACAGACTGTTAGCAAAGGGCCCCGCCCACCTGCGTTTGACTTTGTCAAATTTATTTCATAAGAACTCATATGGGTATCATTTTTCTATCACTATTATAATTTTCGTTTATATGATCTGGTGATTTAAGTGGAAGTTTCTTGATACATAAACATGGTCGCACATTATTAATAATAATAATAATAATAATAATAATAATAATAATAATAATAATAATAATAATAATAATAATAATAATAATAATAATAATAATAATAATAATAATAATGCTTAGCTCAACAAAGGGCTTAAGTTTACACGTTAAGTATTTAAAATGTTTTTAAAATGTCCATTTTTCATCTTGTATTTTTAATCCATTAAAAAAAAACTATTTCCCCTCAAAAAGAAATTTAATAAAATCTCCATATCCATTTTTTTTAAAGTCCATTTTTTTCATTTACAATTTTTTGTTAAGTCCATCTCCAACATACTTTGAGCAAAGGTACTTTTTGTAAATAGATGGAGTAAAGCCGCTTTACCTAAAGACTTTAGCTAAGGGAAGGTGTTATGCAACAAGATTCCTTTTACTGCAATAATGCAACATGATACTGTTGAGGGTTTTTTTTCTTCTTTATACTATTTTTCTTTCTTTTTTTATATATGTATTCTAATATGTGGAAATTTGCTTGGCAACACCTGTAAATGGCAATTCTGGGTTGGTCCCCGTGATTTTGGACGTATAAATAATAATAATAATAATAATAATACAAAGAAACCTCATAATCACACGAGTTAATAAAATAAAATGGAAAAGTAAATCCACAGTAATATGTCTGATCTGTTATTTAAAATACAAAGCAGAGAGCTTTCGAAGACAAGGAGGACCGTGCAGGTCTTCGAAAGCTCTCTGCTTTGTATTTTAAATAACAGATCAGACATATACTGTGGATTTACTTTTCCAATAATAATAATAATAATAATAATAATAATAATAATAATAATAAAATAATAATAATAATAATAATCAGAAGATGAGCCATATTGGTATGGAACAAGCCACATGCCATTGACTTGAGATTCAAGCCTCCAAAGAATCTAGAGTAAAAATAAATAAATAAATATATAAAAAATAATCATAAAAGTACAAACGAACACAGACGACGAAATTATCTATTCACGTACTTACGTTCAGCAGCATTCTGGATAAACCTTACTGGATGCTTGGTTACTTACCTGGAAAAGAAAAAGAATGGGATTAGCGGGAGTCTGCCAATGGCATATTTTTAACTGATAATTCCCTCCTACACAATCTCTCTCTCTCTCTCTCTCTCTCTCTCTCTCTCTCTCTCTCTCTCTCTCTCTCTCTCTCTCTCAATCAGAGGCATTACGTGAAATATGTCACATTCATATACCAATAAATTATTTCAATTTAAAATAAGACTCTTCAACCATTAATAAAATATTTACATAATATCTCTTCATTGTAAATGAAAATAGCATACATAGCAAGCATAATCTCTCATTACTTAGGGATTTAACAGTAACACCCGTATTTCAAAAAAATATGGACCCTTTTAGTTACTTTGCTTTTCTCAAAAACTACTCATTGGAAGTCCGCAGTAAGTCCAAACTGTTACAAGTCACCAATCTGTAATTTACTCTTTTAAAAAAACTAATTCTGGTACTTGAAATGAATTGAATGTATTCGTGCACATGACTGCACAGTATAGAATAGATGGAGTGACCCTCTTCTATAATATTCGGGCGTCACAATACAATTCAAATATCAGTCACCCCTTTCTGGTACAATATCCAAGAGTGATCTTTTTTTTTTCTTTTTCTTTTTTAAATACCATGGGTTGACCTTTCTCTATTGTCATATGCACCAACTTCCTATTTACGTAACAAGCGGATAATTCAGCTCTGTTGCTATCTAAACATTTACTCTTTTCGAATTTGGCTTTCGTGAGGTCAGACAAGTTAAAAAGTAAAATTAGTCGATTGATTTCATAGGGTAAACAGACTAGTCACTAGGTTAAAAGTCTTCCCTAATGAAATCTTACACCCAACATCCGTAGAGTTCAGCAGCAAAATTTCTTGGGCGGGGGAATAGAAGGACCCATGCAGAGAGAGAGAGAGAGAGAGAGAGAGAGAGAGAAAATTACAAATGCGATGTTCATTCTTATCTGGATGCACAGTACTTACTTTAAACACTCTCTCTCTCTCTCTCTCTCTCTCTCTCTCTCTCTCTCTCTCTCTCTCCTCTCTCTCTCTCTCTCTATATATATATATATATATATATATATATATATATATATATATATATATATATATATATATATATATATATATATATATATATATATATATACATAAACATCACATATAATAGGTATATGTATAGATATACACATTTACAAACACTTATACTGTTATATCTGTGTGCGTGGGGATACACATTTACAAACTTTTATTATCTGAACCTTTTATACATTTTTCTCACACTTTTTGGACCAGCTTGTCAGCGTAACTACTAGATCCAGATGGAGAATAAATGAATCCTTTTCCTTCTTGAGAAGGATTGGAACCCACAAAATCTAGCAAGAAATTTTGCTACACCACTGTATACATTTCGAATTCATATGCATTTCACGACCAGAGTTTTAAATATTACGTATTTTGAAGACTGAAGTAACAAAAACCAAATAAAATATAATATATAATAAAAAAAAATGAATTTTCTATTTGCACAGCGACCCCTCCACTCGTTATAGCAATATCAGCAATAGCGCAGTTAGCACAACGATCATATCTGTACCATTTATAGAGAACTTGAATGGCTATTGGTTGTATCAGTAGCAATTCTGGAAAAAGTTGGAATATGATACCGAACTTGTATATAACTATAAAAGTACAGCAATTCAATATATATTAGATGCCGTACGAGAGGGATCTTTCAAGAAAAGCCTGTTTGGAAAATATAATCTTCGTTTATGGAGGAAACAATTTATTTTGAGATTTTTAATCTTATTTATATACTGGCATATCTTGATATTGAGGGACTTCGAACTTATCTTCATAAACAGTTCTAATTTTGAATGTCTAAAACGTATTCAATTACAAAAAGTCACAGAAATAAAGTAACAGGAAAAAAGTCAAAGGAAAAATAAGTCACATTAATCTTTCCTAGATAGTCATCCCCAAAGGATTATAACGCTGTACAAAGGCGTGTTTAGTACAAGCCCATTGGGGATGACCGTCAGAACATAAACAAAAGACGATAAATATCATATAGAAATATTGTGAATTTCCATGTGACTTTATTAATGGCTGCCATATATTAATGTGATTTTTTTTCTAAGCTAAAAGGTGACTTTTTTCTGACTTTTTTTCCCTCTGACTCTTTTCCTGTGACTTGTTTCCCGTGACTTTCTTCCCTGTGACTTTTTTCCCTGCGATTATTCTTACCTTTTTCCCAGCGAACTGTTTCTGTGACTTCGACTTTTTTCTGACTTCTTCCTCTCTGACTTTTTTCTCTGTGAATTGTTTCTGTGACTTTTATTCCCGGCCACCCTCAAACACTACAATGACCTTGGTTTGAAACTACCATGAACAAAATAAAATAAAACACTACACTGAAAATAACTATAAATAAAAATGCTGTTATGGAACTTGAAGCAGAGTTGTAGAGCTTTTAGAAATGTTTGTCATTGAGACTGTAGTGGTAACTATGAAAATATGTAAATATTGAAAAAAGGGAACCAGGAAAGATTAACTTTTTTTTAACATTATGGCTTATAAATAGAAGTGAATCACTACTACCCCGCTATCTAACGAAAGAGATAAAGTCGCCATTCTCTCTCTCTCTCTCTCTTAAAAACCCGAGACTCCACAAACGAGAATACAGTTAACACTCAACTAGAAAAAACTTATCGCCAATCAAGACTGACGTTACGTAAAAATACACTTTTATCTGAAACCAAAGGTCACTTTCAACCAAGCCCTAAGTCAACAAATTATTATTCAGAGAGAGAGAGAGAGAGAGAGAGAGAGAGAGAGAGAGAGAGAGAGAGAGAGATTCTTTTTCTCTGAGAAATATCGAAAGGCCACGCTTTCATTACAGGATGAAACAAAATAAAAAAAATTTTTGGCCACTCTCTCTCTCTCTCTCTCTCCCCTAGAATTAAAGAAATATATTTACAGACGGCTTATATAACGCACGCAGCTGCCTTTGTCACGTATCGGGGACTAGACTGAAAATACGGCGGGGAAGAGAGACAACTTAAGGTCGACTTTCAAGTCAATAAAGTCATTTTACAGTCCAATACAAAGTGCAAATCTCCCTTCTAGACACAAGGGGTATTGAATAAAAAAAAATAATTAATTAAAAAATAAATCAATAAACAATGTTTAACGCCAAAGCGCAATAGGATATGCACCATCTTTACAAAACGATATATAAATATATACATACGCATAAATACAGACATATATAAAATACGCATTAATCACAAAGACATATATCCATATACGTATATCTACTAGTATAATTAGCAAATGGCATCCCCTCCACCATTCCACCATAAACCTAAAAAGGAGGCATGGCTGAACAAGAATTATAAAAAAAATAATGAAAATAAAAATAAGAGCGAGTGGAAGAGAAAGATCGTCTCGGTATATATGGCCGGTTACCATGCGGGGAGAGTTAGCTGCTCTTGTTGCTAGGGTCGGGCGAAACATCGACTTCTCTCTCTCTCTCTCTCTCTCTCTCTCTCTCTCTCTCTCTCTCTCTCTGAAACCTTTCATCGGCGGGTAATTTCAGTCGAGAGTAATGACAAATGAAGGTCGAGTATGTATCATCAAAGAATTCCGAAACTGATTTTTTTTTCTTTTTCGATTTACTTGTCAGCGTTCATGAATGCACTCCCTTGATGTTGGCGGAGTGCTTTTATTCTTTTATTTGGCCTCTATCATTTTTTGGTGGGGGGCGGGGGGAAGGGTGGATGTCAGAGGAGAATAGGAGTAGGGGAAGAAGGATTGCAAGGAGAAACTATAATGCGTTTTACATAATACGTATTTCGAAATTTTGGGGGAATCGTTACTACCTTCAAGAAAACCTGACGTACATTTTCATAAATTCTGTAAAAAGATGAACAAGATCACACAGAAAGCCCGTTGGATACTAGGGAAAATAAGGGGATATTGGTAATACCCTAACAACACTTCACATGACAGATACTTCGTATGTGAAATTGTACTGTCATCAAAGCAAAACTCGGGTACATTTTCTTTCAATTTAGTAATAGTTTAAACAGTAATAGTTTAATCATACAGAAAGCAGGTTGCAGACTGGAAACAAAGGACATTCCTTCATAAGACCGTAACACTTTATATAACATATTTCAAAACAAGTGAAACTGTAGAGCCTTCAAAATAAATTCATGTTGATATTTTTTCAAAATTCTTTATAACCTACAACAGATCACACAGAAAACTCGTTGGAAACTGGAAACAAAAGGGCACTTATTCATAACACCGCAACACTTTATATAACAGATATTTCAAAATAAGAGAAACTGTACTTTCTTCAAAATAAAAATCATATTGATATTTTTTCTGAATGCTGTATAAGATAGAACAGTTCACACATAAAAAACCCGTTGGGTACTGGGGAGAGAGAGAGAGAGAGAAAAAAAAAACAGAAAATTTGTTAGCTTAACACTGTATATGACTGTTATTTCACATTACAGGAATTTAAACACTTTTCAAAAAAGAAATCATATCTTTCCTATAAACAATGAGGCCTAAGGTATGTGTATCCACCTTTTCGGAGTGTTTATACAATGCCGTTCAGGATGACCGTTTAAAAACATAAACAAGAGACTGTAAATAACTAAAAGGAAATGACCCCCAAGAAATATCAGCCCTACATAACGACCCCCGAAAACCCTTGGTGGTGGTGGTGGTGGTGGTGGTGGTGGTGGTGGTGGTGGTGGGGGGGGGGGGGGGTCACTATCTAGGAGAGATGCAAGAAATCATATATTTTTTTTTTTAAATTCTATCATAGATGACACATCACACAAAAAGGCCGCTGCTCCGTATTGGGGATACAACATAATATCCCACGAGAGCGGAGCGAGACTTCAGCATGAAAATGGACAGACGTTCGCTCTTCTTTGAAGACGAAGGTTCGGTACAACAAAGGAATATATCAGATGTTTCCTTGCGTTTATGTACATTTCGTATACAGATGACAACTGATTTATTTACGAGGCTGTAAATAACAAAGAAGGCGGTAATTTACATCTTGGCGACCTGGTCTTTGAAGAGAGAGAGAGAGCGAGAGAGAGATAGAGAGAGAGAAGAGAGAGGAGAGAGAGGAAGAGAGAGATTACGCTTTTTTTTACGATTGGCGATTTTAATACATGACTGAAAGATAGATAGAGAGAGAGAGATAGGTATCGCTTTTATTGAGGGACTTAAAATCCATTGTTTTTTTTAATTACTAATTTTTTCACGATTGGCCATTCTAATATATATATATAATATATATATATATATATTATATATATAGATGAGAGAGAGAGAGAGAGAAGAGAGAGAGAGAGAGAGAGAGAGAGATTACGCTTTTATTCACACACTTAAAACCCCGTCGGCCCTTTTACGATCCAGCCATTTTTAATACGTTAAAATGGAATGCGAAACACAGCGAAAGCTTCAAAGCCAACGTTAGTTACTAAAGGCGCACTGGCTGCCTGTATGAGGCACACACTGCTGCATGCGTTAACCCGATGCCCAAGGTGACATTCGGATAAAAGCACCGCTCTTTCATAAATACCTAGATTTCTGAACAACAACAACAACAACAACAATAATAATAAGAATAATAATCACAAAATTATGAAAACATATTAGACATTGTTTCCTAATAGATTAACGTGTGCTTGTATGCATTTATTCATGTATGTATGTATGAATTTTATGTATATAATATATATAATTTTGAATTTACATACATGCATATACTATGAACATTCATATATACGTATATATATATATATATATATATATATATATATATACACACACACACATATGTATATACATACATATATCGTGATAAAAATGATCGCATCTGTATTAACACAGATAAAAAGGAGCAATTATATTAGAAATCCCTCAAACCGAGACCATACGCGCAGCCAACAGCATTTCTGGGGCGAATCCATTCAGCCATGACTCTGCAATAGCTCATTATGTCAATCCACGTGGCCTCGCAAGTATTGGAGATTGAACCGAACCAAATCCTAAAGTCCCAATATTAGTCCCACGGTATAGCAGGGTCGGCCGCACGAGTCAACTTTCTCCCATCTACTTCTACTCCTTGCATCCTCTTCCCCAAGGCCCCCACCCCACTCACACACCCTTCCTCACCATATCCACCCATGCTAAAGCCCACCCGCCACCACCACCAACACTGCCTTGTTCTTAACTCTTTTAATTGGTTCCACATCCTCTCTTCTCATTTAATGGCCGTAGCATCTCAAGAGGAGCTTCCCTACCCATCTCCTTGACATTACATATACCACACAGTCTTCTTCTACCTTGACCCTCTCACATGCTCCAAATACGGAATCTATGAAAGCCTTATGTATTTTTGTACTATCAATAAGAACTTAATAACATCTCGAAAACCTAACTCCATTCGATCTTTTCATCGCTGAGTAGACGTCTTGTCCTCAACTAACACGATAGGGTCATAATTAATCCATACATATAAAAGTTACTATACATGGTCTACAGAAAATTATACAGACATTTTACTGATGTGGTGAAACGAAAGACGGTCAAAAGTTGCTGTAGCAATCGTTAGAAAACGCAAATAAAAAACTAATGAAAATAACAATGGTAATGAAAAAGACTTAAAGCTTCACAATAAAAAGATAGATAAGATGATTATAATCAACTGAGGGAAAACAAAAATCCCTGTTTACGAACGGAGCAGCAAAAGCATCATTATTCTATGAGTGTCATCATGATCATTAGGTGATGCTAAGAACTATCTTTTATATAAATATAAACTCTCTACAGCTGCACAGACATTAGCTAACAAAGGCTCAAAATAGAAAAATAATTATGCCGAGGCTTCGCTGTCTATTTTACCTTGAAACTGACGCAAACAAAGACGCCATTATGTTACGACGCTTCCATTAATAGCACCGATTTTGAACTTTTCATATATCAACTTTCCTAATTGATTTTAAGTACTTTTTTCACCTACGCGATCAACTGTCTTCTGATAATTACCATTGATTTTTTATTATTATATTATTATTATTATTATTATTATTATTATTATTATTGAAAAGATGAACCCTATTGTTACGGAACACGCCCACACGGGCCTCTGACTTGAAATTCAAGCTTCCAAAGAGTATGGTTTTCATTTAAAAGAAGTAACAAAAAGTAACGGGGAAATACAGAAAGAGGAGACAAGTTATTAGAAAAAAAAATTAACAAATAAAGAAGAATGTAAGTAAAACATTGAAATACAATTTGTTGCAATTGCACGACGTCCTCTGCACTGCCAATATACCGGTACTGCTGTCCAGGGAATCTGGTAACAGCGATCAGGTCATTCTGGGCAGGAGAAGAGCTTCAGGGATCGTGAAAAATGAGTGAATGAAGGCCACCCGTCAACCTCAACATTCTAATCTCTTAGTTATAAACACATGTTAAGCCATACATGAGCAACATATATCGGATTTTCGACAGAAACTTTCACTAAGCCTCAATGATAACTCTTCGAACTGAAATTACAAAGATAGATAAACATACTAATATGTACAGATATATATATATATATATATATATATATATATATATATATATATTATATATATATACACACACATATATATATATATTGATACAATATATTCAACGACACACAGGCAATCGATAAACGTCACTGAAGTCTTGATTTCTTCTCTGCCCGCTGGGCGGTGATTCGAACCGACGTGAGGACGAAATTATTATCAACAAAAAAATTCCCCTCCGGTTTACATATATGAAAATATATTAATTTCGAGGTAGAGCGAATTAGATATTAAAGGACATTTGTGGCTCGAATAATTTGTATGAATCACGTGATGTGATAATCATAATAAATAATATATACTATATATATATATATATATATATATATATATATATATATCTATATATATATATATATCTAATTATCATATATAGATATATATATATATATATATATATAGATATATAATACTTACAAAGAAAAAATAGGTGGCATTAACCAATCAACGAAACAGTTCGACAAAATTACAAAACGATGTAATCTTTACAAAGGTCAAATAATTGAGAGAGAGAGAGAGAGAGAGAGAGAGAGAGAGAGAGAGAGAGAGAGAGAGAGAGAGACAGATTGCCCACCCAATAAAGAATATAACAGTATCAAAGAAAATAACTTCGATAAAAACTACACACAGGTGAGAGAGACATCAAGTGATCCATATCTCCAAAAATCGAGCGTTGCTTATGATCTAACATGAAAAAAATTCCAAACGGGGCATTATTAAGTAATTAGCGTGGGCGACATTTGATAGACCTCAACAGCCTGCCACCGAGAGAGAGAGAGAGAGAGAGAGAGAGAGAGAGAGAGAGAGAGAGAGAGGAGTTATCCAAAATTGTACTATGCTGTATTTTGACAATGTTTCGATTACATGACGCCATCAGTGTCTGCAACTCTCTCTCTCTCTCTCTCTCTCTCTCTCTGATAAATGATTAAGTTTCGCGCGAAACGTCAAACGTTCAGGTTCTGTGAAGCCCCCTTTTCCGGGAACCCTGAAACGGAGCTGAAGTTTTCGGTGGAAAAAAAAAAAAAAAAAAAAACAAAAAAAAAAAAAAAAAAAAAAAAAAAAAAAAAAAAAAAAAAAAATCTTCAGGAATCGGTGTGTGAGGCGAACCTAATGGAGCCACGTCATTTTGTTCCTGAATCTTAATTTATATATATATATATATATATATATATATATATAATATATATATATATATATATATATATACACACATATAATATAACATATATACAAATATATATTTATTGCTAACATATTATATATACATACATACATACATACAATAAAATTATACTCTGCATTCCTTATTTATGAGAACATTTCCACTTCACGCCAAAATTACCATAGCCTTACATCAAAATATCATACCTAACCATAACATATAACCTTGTGTACGTCCCTCTTTGGCGTTAAACCACTTAAAACATCGCTAAATCCAAAAACATTTGGTCAATTATTTCCATAATCATAATAACCCCCATCACCTTACACCTTTATACATATCCATATTCATTATCTTTATTGCCTGTGTTGAAGTGATGATGTAAAACGTCTTGACAATTTGCTTTGTTTATGAGCTGTCAATTTTGATCACCGTGTTTTTGTGGAAATGCTCTCATTACCTGGCAAATACCGCCCCAAAATGTGCAGTTATGCATGTTTTGAATATCAAATACACGCATTCAGTTATTAAGAATTATATTGTGTGATAATATATATATATATATATATATATATATACTATATTATATATAATATATATATATATATATGTGTGCGTGCGTTTATATTTATGAATTTGTAAGTGTGTTGTGTCTATGATATTCTGTGCTTACTATATATCACAAATACATATGCAAAGTGCATGTGCATACAATGTAATAAAACAAGTGTTCCTCTCTCTATTTATCCAAACATGTGTATGTGTGTACACCTATTATCCACCTACTCAAGACTATGTGAACACCAGCGTCATCAAATTATCAGAATTACCTTCGGAAACCAAACAGCTAACACCTTAATGGCAATGTGTCATGTAACACACAAAAGAATATTGACGAAGAGAGAGAGAGAGAGAGAGAGAGAGAGAGATGAGACGAGAGAGAGAGAGAGAGAGAGAGAGAGAGAGAAATAAAAATAAATAAACGATCAACATTACCAGGAAATTCTAAATGCATCTAATCTACCAACAATACACAGCTAATGTTATTGTTGTTGCCATCATTATTTTGATTATATTTCTATATTACTTCTGTTTCTGCTTCTGCTGCCTTCGTTGTTTCCTTTCGATATATCCAGACACAGTTCAGATTCCCATCATTCGAAAAGAGACAGCGAACGACATGAAGGAAAAAAAAAAAAAAAAAAAAAAAGACATGAAATAAAAAGCTCCACAAATATTTTCCAAGCATTAAAAAAATGGCTGGTACTCTCGTCACTCTCTTTAAGAGGTTGGAATCTAGAGTTTAGGCCAAAGGCCACGCACTGGGACCTGTGAGGTCATGCAGCGCTGAAAGGGAAACTGACAGTAAAGAGGTTTGAAAGGTGTAACAGGAGGGAAATCTCAAAGCAGTTGCGCTATGAAGCAATTGTTAGGTGAAGGTGGAAAGTAAAATGGAAGAAAGATTAACAACAGAGGTAGAATAAAAAGGAATGAAGTCTTGTAGCTAAGGGCCGAAGGGACGCTGCAAAGAACCTCAAGTAATGCCTACAGTACACCGCGTTACCTGCCGGTTGTCCTTGATTTGCCTCCTCGTCCCCATCTTGAAAGGACCCATCACTGAAACATGCACGGCACGAGCGTGACTGCTCCTGCGCCACATATTTCCCAGTAATCAATCAATCAATCAATCCGAGCGGCATAACACACCTTGACGCAGGTTGGGGGAACCAAGAGTAGGGAGGGGAGGGTGGTTCCAGAAAAGAGGAAGGCGTTCAAATAAGATTTCACGAAATGAAGGTACTTTCGGCCATTTCACGCTTAAGACGGTGAAAGGAGGGAGTTGGAGTGGTTGGAAAGCAAGGCAAAGATATCAAGAATATGTAAGAGGTGTTAGACAGCAAGATTTATAAAATACAAAAAGGAATGAAGGAGTTAAAGTAAGGGAAGGGCGGAATTTATATGGGTTCAGGACTACAATTATAGTAAACGTTGAGAGAAACAATTGAAATTATTGTTATTAGAGGGCAGGAAATAAGGACGCGATAAAGGCAATTTAAGACCAAAAAAATGCCCCTAAAAGGCAGGTAACTACGTTAATCATTAAACAAAGAAAATAGAATTGATTCCCTAGCACAAGCGTTAAAAAATAAAAAAATTTATTCGTACATACATACTTATAGTTCTTAAACATTAACACATTTTTCCGCGACACATTCGCACGCTTCTTAAAACGCGTCATGTCATCAGCAGCACATCGATCGCTGTCTCATATACTGCGTCATTCACACTTCGTGTGCTACATCTTTAAATGTTCCTCTCAGCTACGCGAATTTCTGTCGCTACAACTGATCTCTCGGGATTTCCACCCCTTTCAAGGACCAATCGATATCCCGTTTCCGTTTGTTCAAAGGCAGTTCTCAGAGAGAGAGAGAGAGAGAGAGAGAGAGAGAGAGAGAGAGAGAGAGAGAGAGAGAGAAATATCAATTCGTTGAATAAATAGCATTAAAATTTCATTCTATAGGGGAATTCAAAGATAGTTGCTATTTATAACTAAGCAAAAATTAACAATATAAAAGAACAATTTTATACAGAAACTTCATGAAGATTGCTATTAATAAGCGAAAAAATATATATGATATTACTGAGCAAAAAAATTAAAAAAAGGGAGAATTTGGAAAAAAAGAACTGAAAGTTTATTACTATAATTATGCGAGAATAAAAAAAAAATTAAAAAAATTATTAAAATCCATGAATAACAACTTACAACCTTTCTCTTCTCCTCCCCATCATAAAAAAAGAAGAAGAAGAAGAAAAAAAAAAACTTCTCCATAAACAAAAAAAAAAGTGGGGGCCGGGGGAGTAGTGGTACCTGAACTCGGCGGAAACTACGGATAAACAAAAGACGAAAGAAAACGCACAGGCACACACAAAAAAAAAAAAAAAAAAAAAAAAAAAAAAAAAAAAACAAAAAAAAAAAAAAAAAAAAAAAAAAAAAAAAAAAAAAAAAAAAAAAAAAAAAAAAAACTTAAAAGTTAAGGACAAAGGTAAAGTCTGGTCAACTCGGCTCCTGTCAAGGATGAGAGATGTGCTTTGAGAAGGACCTTCAGCCTAATTTCCTCGAGTGTCCCTCGGTTCCGAATCTAATTGTATGACCTCTAATCCCATCGCTTCCCAAGAACGAGGTCGAGGCAGTCCACAGACTCTCAGGGCTGGTTTGGGCTTGCTAGGCAGAAGCGAAAGGAAGAAATGGAATTCGAACTTCTCCAGCTGTAAATTTTTTTTTTTTTTTTTTTTTTTTAAATTAGGGTTTTCAGGCGGGAGTTTTGCGGGTAACACAAGAGAGGATTGGTGAACCAACTCTCTTGTACAGAAGTAAAGTCTCGATGTGAACAGAAGTAAAGTCTCGATGTGAATGAAGGAGAAACGGCGAAAGCTCTACAGATGAATTTTTTTTATAGTATAAGTGGCATAAAATCGATAAAAAGAGAAACATGAAAATGTGTAGAAGGGGTGTAAGAAAAAAGAAAAAAAAAAAACTGTTTGAAGGCAAGCAGAGAGGAAGAACTAATACAGAAGGGGGTTGGCACCGTAGAAGTTTGCAAGAGGGCCTGGGTTGACAAGCTGCTGATGGGGTTCTTGTATGCGAGGATTAAGTATGGAAGTTTACTGTAATGGTGATATATATCCACACTTCAGCTGTTAAAGTATGGATGTGCCATTATATATATATATATATATATATATATATATATATATATATATATATATATATATAGATATATATATATAAACACACACACACACACACACACACATATATATATATATATATATCTATATATATATATATATCTGACTCACATAAGGATCGCACCCAGGTCTTTCAATATGTTATATGAATGAATGAATGAATGAATAAATAAATAAATAAATAAATAAATAAATAAATAAATATATATATATATATATATATATATACTATATATATATATAATATCTCACAGGTGAAAAATAAGAGACGGGGTGTAGGTCCCGACCGGTTTCGACTTAATTTCCTTCGTCAATGGCTTGGAAATAAAGTCGAAACCGGTCAGGACCTACACCAATCTCTTATTTTTCACCTGTGGATATGTGTGTAAACGAATCACGTGCTAAAGTGATAAAAATCATATATATATGCATATATATTATATATATATATATAATATATATATATATATATATATATATATATATATATATATATATATAATATCCCAAGTTCAGCCATGACCCAGACGCTCCACTGAATCTGGGACGACGTCAGCCGATGCATTGTCGTGATCAGGAGATACACAAAAATGTAGGTTGGCTGTAAGTCCTTGAATACAATTTCGATCAGGTGTGGGTGGCTTAATGCACGTGGAGTTTGTACCTCAATGAAATTCAGCATGTGTAACGTAAAGCCAGTTGTTGGACAAATTGCCGTTATACAATACTCCTGAAAATATGTGAGCGACACAAGCTTAAATTATTATGAATGGATGGTAAATAATAATAAACAATGTGAGCCCTGAAAACAAATAACCACACTTCCAAACATACAATGATTATGATTTTAATAAAAAACCAATACAGCGATTTCGATGATATTACGACTTTTTTTTTAGATGAAATTTGTTTTTAAAAAACAATGGTAAAAAATGACGAGAATACACTGACACAGAACTAAAAGAAGAGAATGTTCAATTGTCCTTATTGTCAAAGAGAAACCACTGACTGCGAATAACTTAGCATAGCAGTGCAAGCATAACACCCGTACGGAAAACCTATGTGTTAAATCAGTGTCTGAATTAAATTATGGAAATCAAGTGACATTCCGGAATGCCGAGGACCTACTGGACTGAGATGAAGGGTACTTAAATAAGAGAAAAATAGAATGCCTAACCCCTTCGAACGGTTTTAATTACTCAATCCAGTTCGAAGTCAAATCTCTCACGAAGTCTTTCACATAATCTCACGGTCTGAGGACGGTGTGGTCAACTCAGGCCTGACTTTGCTGGTCATCATTAAATTCGGTGACCAAAGATAAGGTCTAGTTGAGTTCACTTTAAAAATTTAGTCGGATACTAAAATGATAATTCCGAATCGGTAACTTTTCCACCGAGTGACCTCCTTCATAAATACAGAGGTCAGTAATGAGCTCCTCACGAAACACTTGAATTATACAAAGCGTATAAAAAAATAAATAAATAAATAAAAAAGTCGCAAACAAAAACAGTACTTCATCATACAGCCCAAATAGGAGTAAAAATCAAAAGAACCAATCAAGTATCAAGGATGAGATCAACTCCAAGTTATTTCTCTCCAAAGGGCCTGAAGTTTGTTGGTTTGTGTGGTGTTTTGACGTTGCATGGCACCAGTGGTTAGTCAGCAACGGGACCAACGTCTGTATACGTGACTTACGAACCACGTCCAGAGTGAACTTCTATCACCTGAAATACCTCTCTCTCACTCCTCAATGGAATGCTCGAGAATCGAACTTGCGGGTACCCAAGCGCCAAGCAAAGACCTCACCAACCACGCCACTGAGGCGCTAGGAGCCTAAGTGAAGGACGCGCGCGATATTAGGCAAACTGAAAGAGGGGAATTCCCTCCCCCAAGCACGAGGAAATGGTGTCAGCGACTTGAAATACGCTGCCAGAGAATTCCCACCGGATCAATCAACCAGGTAGATGGTGGAAGGATTCGGAGGTCGCGTAAGGATGCAATCAGGAGAGAGAGAGAGAGAGAGAGAGAGAGAGAGAGAGAGAGAGAGAGAGAGAGAGAGAGAGAGACGGAAACGTAAGTGGCACCGAGTGTAGTATATGTAAAGAAAATAATCACGATATTTCTATGACAACATAAACTAACCGTGTGGTATACAATGAAGGATACAAGGCAAATACCTAAGAAGTATCTTCATAATAATAATAATAATAATAATAATAATAATAATAATAATAAAATAATAAAAATAAAAAAATAATACAATCACAACAATAATAATTTGGAAGAAGACACCCTCATTTTAAACAATTCTGTTGAATAAAATGCCAGAGCCATGTAGTTTAATTCGCTGATTCTGCATTTTATTCAACATAATAATAATAATAATAATAATAATAATAATAATAATAATAATAATAATAATAATAATAATATATTGGAAGGAGACCCTCTTTCAAACAAGTCTTAATGAAAGATATTGCTGCAACAGCTGCATTCAACTTATAAATAGTCTTCTCTATTTTTCTAATAACAGCCTTCTCTACTACTACTACTACTACTACTACTACTACTACTACTACTACTACTACTACTACTACTACTACTAATAATAATAATAATAATAATAAGAGAACGGAACGGAAACGCGACACTTAGTATATATTCATCAAATAATAATAACAATAATAATAATAATAATAATAATAATAATAATAATAATAAACTCATTAAGACGTCAACAATGATGGATACAGAGCAAATACCTTAATTTTTTCTCTCTTTCAATAAAAGTGAATATCCTTTTTCTTCCTCCTTCCTAGAGAACATCATGTTCTTTGAAAGTTTCCATTTCAAATCAATGGCCCCTGTGGGCGTGCTCTATATGAATAGTAATAACAACATTTTGGCTAGAAAAAGGAATGGAACTAACTACCCATTTGATAACGGATACAGACCAGCATCCCTTCAACACACACAAATCAATCCTTTAACTGCAACAGGGACCTTCATTGGTCGCATCCTTCCCACTGGCCCATGTCCTACAGGAATGACGTCTACAGGAATGATGTAACATCTGTTTTTGATCCATATAAATAAAATTATTTGTCTTCTCAACTTTACGACATAAACTGTTTCAATGAAAAATTTGAAGATAAGAAAAATTAAACTAGCATTTAAAAAAAATTCTAGACTATCTTACCCATGAATTCAACGAATAACATTCCACTTTTAATTATTTACTGTAATCACGAAAATAAATATCAAATAAAATATCCGTCGTTAAACAAAATAAAGCTAATTCACAATTTTTCTTTTATTAACGTTAAAAGGTATTCAACATGGCCGAATTATTCAGCCGCATGTGATTTAAAATACTTAGTTTAATGACGAAAATAAGTATTAAATAAAATATCTGTCGTTAGGCAAAAAAAAAAAAAAAAAAAAAAAAAAAAACAAAAAAAAAAAAAAAAAAAAAAAAAAATTCACATTTGTTCTTTAATTAACATAAAAAGTTGTCAATCAACTTGTCTGAATTATTCAGCTGCATGTGACCCACAAGTATATAATTGATAATCTGTTCACATCATAAGCAGCAATACATGTCTACCCAAACGATACTAGTTAATAGACCTGTCAATATTATTAAAGAAATCGATTCATTCTGGTATCCTAGTTTGGGGGCACTGATCGAGTACATCGACCCCAGAGAATTTTTCAGTGAGCGACAGTAGAAATTTCTTTCACTCAAATGAAAAATGCTGGGGATGAAAAAGAAAAGATAAAAAGAAAGTCACGCTTGATTTTACAAATATATTTAGACACTATCTCTCGTTCCTATATCTCCTCTTCCTAAAGAGTTTATCTTGCTACTTCGTAACACACCAGTCTGCAAAGACGACGGGCCCCACCAGCTGAAGAGATGAGATACCCAACACGTGGGCCAACACAGGTTCACGTGAGGGTGTCACAAAGATTCTAACTCGAACCCATTACAGATGCCACCCTATCAAAAGCCCTGGGATCTATGAGGTCATTCAGCGCTGAATAAAAAGGTTTGAAAGAAAATATCGCAGCTGCACTATGAAACAATGAATAAGAGAGACTGGAAAGTAAGATGGAAGAGAATATGGACGGAGGACCAGTAAAACGAATGAACGTGGTTGCAGTCGTAGGGGCTAAAAGGACGCTGCAGCGAAGCTTCTCTCCCACCACTCTTTCCACAACAATCGCCCAAAATATGGAATAAATTCTGTGGGTCTCCGTCTTTCCCTTCGTCCCCAAAACATCCGAATCTGACGCAATTTTCGACGACCTGTCGTGACCAAACCCTCTCAAAGGACACCGATTCATCTTAAGACTCCAGCGGACTTTCTTCTCCAAAACATCTGGAAGCTTTCAGGTGAAACGAGCTGGTCAATTATTTTACTATTACTTTTATAACCGGTGAAAATATCCAATGATAATAATATAATAATTAAAATAAAAAATTAATAATAATAATAATAGAAAGAAGAAAGTATCACTCACTGATGTCGCAATACCATGGGGCACCAGAGTTGAAGAGAAAGAAAGAGAAAAAAGTATCAAGACCTGAAAAAAGAGATAAGAAGGATATGGGATATGCCAGTGGAAATTGTACCCATAATAATAGGAACACTAGGCACGATCCCAAGATCCCTGAAAAGGAATCTGGAAAAACTAGAGGCCGAAGTAGCTCCAGGACTCATGCAGAAGTGTGTGATCCTAGAAACGCCGCACATGGTAAGAAAATTGATGGACTCCTAAGGAGGCAAGATGCAACCCGGAACCCCACACTATAAATACAACCCAGTCGAATTAGAGGACTGTGATAGACACCCCCCGCCCCCCCCCCACCCCCCCCCAAAAAAAAAATAAAATAATAATAATAATAATATTTTGGTAGAAGAGCCTCTATTTAGACAAACTCTGTTAAATGAAATGGCCGAATTAAGCCAACTAATTTTATATATTTTCTCGCTGATAATGAGCAAAATAGAGAAAAGGGTATATAAAAACATTTCACTTGATTCTACCATTTTATTTAACAATAAATAATAATAATAATAAGAATAATAATAATAAATCCTGTAAATACTAAAAATATGTCACGCCTACCAATAACAAAGCACAATTATAATTAAGCCTTGAAATGTTGCATATAAAGCGAATAGCCACCGAGACCATAACTTCACACGAAACTAGTGGGCTGAGAGAGAGAGAGAGAGAGAGAGAGAGAGAGAGAGAGAGAGAGAGAGAGAGAGCTCCTTCTTAAATTTTCCCTGGGTAAGACGAACACGTCAAAGTTTTAGAAAACGAGACATTAATATCCTTGAGGGTATATCGAACTGGTGCTCGGGCAATTTCCATTCAATTCAAAAAGTCCATCACAAACAAGTTGACTTTTCAAGAAAAACTCATCCTACATATAAACTACATCCACCCCCCGCGCCCCGCCCCCGCCACACTTACCTCCCACCCTACCGATGGGAGGGGACACTATGATTCAGGACACCTGATTACACCGAGAGAGCACAGTCTCGAAGCCACCGTGGGAGGGCGGGGCGCCAGGACGGGCTTAAAGTCTATAACACATGACGAGATTCTGACGCTACTACAGGTTCTTACCACGGGTTAACACTCCTCTTTTCCTACTGCAGGAGGGAAGAGGAGGAAGGAGAAACAGGAAGACGTGGTGAGGAGGAGGAGGAGGAGACTTCCTGAGGAGGCAAGAGGTGGCTAGCTAGCCTACAGCTGCAGAGTGAAAATGATCCTCACGTTGCCTGGTCGAGTGACACTCGATAAGGCCCAAGACTCGTTTCCATTGGCTCTCTCTGGCCCCCCCAGAACTCAAAAGATATATATATATAGACCTCTTAACCTTTAAACTTGTTCCTTGGGTTCGATGGTAGCCTTCGTCGATAGAGGACACGGGTCAGGTGAGGCATATCCTCTCTCTCTCTCTCTCTCTCTCTCTCTCTCTCTCTCTCAAGCAACAAGTCTACTAGCTTATTACTTAGGCATTTTAATTGGGTAGTACATATTTAACAGATAAACTTCAAACAAATTTATCAATTATCTAATTATCTACTTCCAAGTATTCCACGTTTTTATTTTATCTTTTTTGTTACTCTTATCGTTTATTAATTCACTTATTATCAACAAAAAGTGCTACTTTAATCTCCGAGAGATTCCAATTCAGGATGAAAAATGACCAGAGGAATCTCCAAATACTCGTGTTAGATAACAAAGATAAACTAAGGCAGCTATAATAATAGATAAGAAAAAATGTTGAAGGAAAAAGATAGGTTAAAACATATATATTTTTTTTTTATCTGAGATAAACCCTCTAATCTACATTTACAACCAGCCCTGATTAACCGATTGTTAGGTTGCCGAAGAGGAGAGTTATATATAAATGAGTGCATATGCACGCAGGGTGTATGCAATGCACAAGACTGACGAATTCAATTTTAGCCCCCTTGGGAATTCGACGATTTTCTGCATACTTCATTCACCCTTGCACTCAAGAGTGAGAGAACATGAGCTCCTTCACGTGAAAGTGTGGGAACACTTGGCACCTTCCCCACTTCGCTGCTAAACCCCCCCCCCCCCCCACAAAAAAAAAATGGGGGGCAAAAAAGTGACCGAAATATTTCCTCTCTTCTGGTCTCCCGGGAACACGTGCACATGCACGGAAGGGTCACGTGCTGAGCACTTGAACCAGGCGTGCTCCCACAAAGTGCACTGTGACTTGGAGTAGTCAAATCTTTATTTCATGTGACGGATAATCGCGCAGAAAATACGGAGAGAGAGAGAGAGAGAGAGAGAGAGAGAGATGAACTCTCAAGATCGAAGACTGAAACAATTTTCGTCTAGGCCGCGTCCAATATATGGATTTACAGCGAAATGGACGAATAAATAAATAAAAAAAAAAAAAAAACACACACACACACACACCAGCCAAGCCACCCCATCCCAAATTCAACTCCGTCGACGGCAAAGTCTTTTGAGTTCCTCCCCTCCACCGCCAGGCTATGGAAATCTCTGAAATGAGACCAGATTTCTTTTTCTTTTTTTTTACCAGAATGAAATGGTCGAACGAAAATAATTCTAATTAAGATGGACCCAGGTATCTACTAGAGGCATTTTGATAACGATGAAGACACGTCCTCTCTGTCTTTCTATGCATATACGTCTTTCATCAATGTAAATATATATACGCAAAAATACATACATATATAAATACATTTGTATATAAATACATATATAAACTATGTAAGTATATAAATATATATATATATATATATATATATATATATATATATATATATATATATATATATACACACACACACACACACACACACACACACGAGAAAGAGGCAAAGATAATATAATGTTGTAACCGTGAAATTCCCATGGTTCAATGGGGAATAAAATTTATATAAAAACTAATATTTATCGAAACCACAAGAGAAGAGGAGAGAACGAGACGAGAGAGGAGAAAGAGAGAGAGAGAGAGGAGTCACAAGAATATAAAAGGAGTCACCAACAACAGTTGAATCTCCAGTTGACAGAGAGAGAGAGAGAGAGAGAGAGAGAGAGAGAGAGAGAGAGAGAGAGAGAGAGAGAGAGAGAGAGAGAGGCATCACCAAGACAATGCTGGATATGAAAAAGGTCTCGATTATCAAGAGAGAAGATCTGTGACCGAAGAGGGTCACAGTGAACGGCCGTAGGAAACAGACGAGGAGGAGGAGGAGGAGGAGCAGAGAGGTAAAATGGAAGGGGAAGGAACAAACGAGGACTAGAAGGAAAGGAAAGGAGAGGAGGGAAGGGGGAGGGGATGGGGTGAGAGGAAAAGCGATAAGAAGTAAAAAGATTGAAGAAATATCCAAATAAAAATTATTAAAGAAAGGAATAATAAAACAAAGAATAAAGAAAAGAAGGAAGTGACGAAAGAACGAGGGACACGAGAGACCTCAGAAGGAAAATGTAGAAAATTTAAAATGTCAGCATTAGGGTCAAACTAGAGAGAGAGAGAGAGAGAGAGAGAGAGAGAGAGAGAGAGAGAGAGAGAGAATGAACAAAAATTGCTTGTCCCAGACAACACAGTACTTGAGGCACACCTAACATGCCCTGGCCGGTGGGCCGTCAATGCATGAATGGGGCATCAGGCCCTATCGACCTGGACCACTTACGAGAGAGAGAGAGAGAGTTAATTGAAACTTATGAGTTACATATACATCTGACTGAAATTCTTAAGAAATAAACAAGTATAGTATACAAACTGCTTGGAGAGAGAGAGAGAGAGAGAGAGAGAGAGAGAGAGAGAGAGAGAGAGGACGAAATGGATATGGGTGCGTTTATTCGTTAACTATTTTTGGAGGTCAAAGATGGGAGTACCAGCAACAAAGAATTTACCAAAGAAAGTGTTTTAACATCAATAAAATATGTTAGATTTTCACCTACTATTCCAAGTTAATGCAAATTTAAAATTAACAGAATTGAGTACGATTCATCAGACAAAGTTGTTACAGACATGTACAGTAGAACTGAAAACAGTATATATTGGTCCAAAACCCATTATATCAAACAGAATAATGCACTTGGAGAACGAATGCAGTATCAACCAGACAAGAAACGTCCTCTCAAAACCAAAGGCAAAAACACAAAAAAAGTTGTAAAAACTTCGACCTAACAACCACAACTGTACTAGACTAATCAAAGGTGACTATGCTCCTCGATTGGATACAGTTCTTATCGGAAGTATTACAAATCTTCTGCCTTATTTGTGTTTCACGGTTATAAATAACAATTAGCCAGCGTAAAAAAACTTTTTCCGAGTCAAAACCACTACTAAGACGTTGTACACAAGTCTCTGGTCTCTAATAATTACTAAAATCTATTTAAAAACCAGTCTTTAAAAAATCAAATTTTGTGACACTACTGCTAAACCTGACGCCAAAAAGTAACCTGAGAACACTGGATACTTTATCGAAAATTTAACAAAAATAAATATTGAAACCAAAACTTGGTCTTCGAGTATTCGTTCAGACAGGTTTTTCAAAGTGAATCCTCACCCATGCAGGGTAAATCATTGGGAAAGAGCCCGTGCTTGAATGGAAGTCAATCAAGTAAAATATCCAGTGTTCTCAGATTACTTTTTGGGATTTTTTTTTTTTTTATAATAAGGCAGAAGATTTGTAAGAATTCCGATAAGAACTGTATCCAACCGACGAGCATAGCCACCTTTGATTAGTCTAGTACAGTTGTGATTATTTGGTCGAAGTTTCCTACAACATTTTTTGTGTTTTTGCCATTTGCTGTGAGGGACATGTTTCTTGTCTGGTTGTTACTGCATTCGTTCTCCAAATGCATTATTCCGTGTGATATAATGACTTTTGGACCAATATATACTGTTTTCAGTTATACTGTGCATGGCTGTTTATATTATTATATATATATATATATATATATATATATATTATATATATATATATATATATATATACACACACACACACACACACACACACACACATATATATATATATATATATATATATTCATCTCCAGCAGAATATTCTTCCTACAATCCCTGACTGGGGAGAGATCTGTTTTCTGAGCCCACAGGTAAGACATCATCCTGCTTCCCTTTAAATTCTAGGCACCAGCTACTTCGCACACCCAGAAGGAAGCCCCTGCGTCACAGCCAACCTCTTCCAGAATATCAAAAGCGGTGGTCGTCCTCGCGTTCCGCGTCTCAATCACACGTCCCTGCTTTCGACTGCAAATGCAGGCATTTTTGTGCAACCGCACAACGATTGTGCAATGAATCAACGTTTCTCTCGGGTACCCAAGAAGGACCGCATTACTAGATGTATAAGTTCCTGAATGCCTTGAGGCAGATCGGGACACACTGTTTATGTTAATATGAACGATACATGATTCTCATATATTTCTTTGGAGTAGCAATAAATTTGCTTTTTCTGTCCTACCTGACCTAGGAACCACATAACGTCTATAAATGCTGTTCAAGGAATGAGGCATCGCAGATATGAAACCAAAATTAACCATATTCTTGGCACTTGTCAATTACAACCCCGTCCTTTCAAATTAGTGAACGTTACCCAGGCGGACAGAACCAGATTTGGGCAGATCGCAATGAGAGGAAAGGTTGAGATTTTTCACTGAGGCTGACAACGGGAACCTGACCATTACTTGACGAGGGAAACTTAACCATTACTTGACAAGGGAAACTTGACCAATGACCAGGGAAACCTGACCATTACTTGACGAGGGAAACTTAACAATTACTTGACAAGGGAAACTTGACCAATGACAAGGGAAACCTGACCATTACTTGACAAGGAAAACTTGACCATTACTTGACAAGGGAACCCTGACCATTACTGGAAACTGATCATTATTATAAGTCGGTTCAGTAATTCGCATGACGAAGAGAAAAGCCACACAATGACTAGTCGCCGCAAACAGTCACTTCATTGGCATTCCTCATCCGTAATGCTGCAGACAGACAAGGATAACCTCCAGAATTACAGTTACTCTGCAGAAAGGCAATGATGACATGATGAAGGCCAGCCAGCCAGCCAGGCTATTCACGTGATTCTCCCTTCCCAGCTTCATAGGAGCCCTTCTATTTGCTCAATCCTCGCTATTCAACCTTTCGTTCCTTTTCCCCTCTTCAGTCTTTATTCAATATTAACCCTTGTTGATATTCAGAAACCTCAACCTTTACTCCCCCTTCTGTTCAACAGCCTCAGTCATAATCCATAACCTCTGAACCCTTGCCCCTTCCACAAGAACCTTGTTATTCTTTTCACCTGCAACCTTAGTCTGCTTCCAACCTTCGACCCCTCATCCTTACTGGTCTCCTCCCCCCCCCCTCCCCACCACCCCTTGCCCAGCTCCCTTTCTTTTTTCTTTCATTAATTTCTCACATTTTCTTTACTTTTTTTTGTGAAAGAGAAGAACATAGTCATCAATCCAATAAGATAAATTCTAGACTTCTTAATTCCCTGACATAATTCAAGGTAAAGATTAAACCAGAGAAAAATATAAACAAATATACAATCGCTCTACAACAAACTTAAAACAGAAAAGATTCACAGTACAAAATCAATCCTTAACCAAATCTTAAACCGAAAAAAAATAAAATAACACTTTCATGCAAGCTTACATAGTCGAGATTTACTGTACGTAATAACCCAGTGACCAAATATTACTCCTGAGAAAATACATAAAAAAACACTTACTTTAAAGCAAACTTCAACAGACAAGATCAAAACCACATATTACTCATGAGAAAAAAAAAACTATATAAAAAACATACACTACCTCTAACTCAAACTTGCAAGCATCAACCTCTAGCGCCATGAGGAAGAAAAAAAAATCAAAGCGGGAACACTTCCTACGACGAATCTATATTTAGGAGAAGACGCAACTTCCGGTCCTGCCTTCCAACTGTTCCACAACAGATGGATGTCCCTCACCCGATCGACAACGCCCCAAATACGAGAGGACACAAAACGACGTGCCACCGGTCATGAAACGTACACACGCTTGATCATGCTGGCTCCACATGGCACCTCATCGCCAGGGCACAGAATGCCCTAAAAAAAAAAAAAAAAAAACTTGGCAAATGCCCCCTTCTGACGAGAGGAGGGTACACAACCTGTGCTCGCGTGGACACATGGGAGGTGTGGCTTCTTCTTCTTCTTCTTCGTCTTTTCCCGAGCTGATGCAACTGGCCATTCTTTTTCTTTGTTACTTCATTCGTGACATAGGTAAGGAACATGATGGAATATGGCATTCAGACTTTCGACAAGGCACTGGGACCCATGAGGTCATTCAGCGCTGAAAGGGGAAACTGACGGCAAAAAGGTTTGAAAAGTGTAGTAGGGGGAAAACCTCGCAGTTGCATTATGAATCAACTATTAGGAGAGGGTGGAAATTAAGATAGAAGAAAGAATATGAAAAGAGGTACAGTAAAAGAGCAGCCTGGGACCGATGGGACGATGCCAAGACTTTCACGTAATGCCTACAGTACACCACGTGAGGTGCACTGAAGGCACTAACCCCCTACGGATGTGACAAAGGTTCAGAACGGAATGGAATATGGGACTTAGGTCATAGGCCAGACAGTGGGATACATGAGGTCATTCAGCGCTGATAGTGACGTAGGTAGACAAGTTTTAGAAGTGTGATAATTACGAGTAGAAAGTAGAAGAAATTTCTATATATAAACAAACATCTAAATCAGTTTTGCTATGTGACCACTGAGATAAAAAGTGAGGTGAATGTTTTTGTGAATAGCATTTTACGGCAGACACAAAACTCATCATACTAGAAATACAGCGACCGCCTTTGATAACAATGACAATAATAATAATAATAATAATAATAATAATAATAATAATAATAATAATAAGGAAAAAGAAAAATTCATTATATCCGGAAAACAGCAAGCAATAAAAACAATATAAACTAAAGAGAAAATTTTACTTTGCATCTATTCACTTAACCGTATACAGCTATAACTTCAAAACAACAACAACAACAACAATAACAACAAAACAACAACAACAACAACAATAATAATAATAATAAGATATACCTTCAAATAATAAGAATAATACAAATAACTAATATTCAATAATAATAATAATAATAATAAATTCAAATTTGTTTGTATATTTATAACATTGTAATGTACAGTTCCGCACAAAGGCTTTCCCTACCATTATTCAGTTTGTGACGTCAAAGACTTCATAGAAACTGGTCAATTTCCAACGTGCCTTAATAAGTTCATGAAAAAAATAATAACAATAAAAAACAAACAATAAAATGAAAAGAACGTTCACTCATTTCAGTACAAGACCTTTCAACCTTGCATTGACCCTAAGAGCGTGCGCGCGCGCGCACACACACACACAGAGGAAGCCAACGACTTTTTATTTATAAACGACAAATGGCTGAGGACGTTGTATGCAGAAACGCCAAAAGCTCTTGGGAAGGGGAATTTCCTGTGTGTGTATGTATGTATGTATACATACATACATACACACACATATGTGTTTGTGTGTATGTATGGATGTATGTATGTATATTATGCACATACATACATTCATACACACATACATACATACATACACACACACACACACACACATATATATATATATATATATATATATATATATATATATATATATATATATATATATACATGCATAATATCATTCCATTCATAAACAATCATAACGCCCACCAATAATACTGACAACAATTGAGCGATTGGCTCATTTCTCTACCTCGAAAAAGCTGAGCACATTATAAAATCCCAGAGCACTGACAATGTCGGAAAGGGAATCTACACTTTTCTCCAGCTGGAGAGAAAGCCCAATAAATCTAGAAACTTTCGAAACATTCTCCTTCACACAGATTCACATCTAATACGACGCTTACGGAATATTCGAAAGCGAGGACTCTTTTACAGTCTCTTGTGCAAGTGCTTCACTCGAAGGAGAGAGAAAAATGAAACACAACTCCCAGAACACCAATAAAACTATCCTATAGCATCCGGAGTGAAGCAAACTTGCACTTGCTAATGGAGCAAGCATTATCATATGCACTTTGAAAGGATACTGCCATCAAGTAAAAATGCATAGCTGAATGCGCCATGCACAGCCACTTTCCCTTGGCCAATGCAAATGAGAGAGAGAGAGAGAGAGAGAGAGAGAGAGAGAGAGAGAGAGAGAGAGAGAGAGAGTCAAATTCAAAATGCTTTATTTCACTGAAAATGGTTTTTACCTTTATTTCAGTATTCAACTTGTATACATTGTAAAGACATTTCAGATCATTACGCAAGATTTTAATATGAAATTGGCGGTACTGAATTTCAAAGCACTATTATCTGCTGCACGAGAGAGAGAGAGAGAGAATTCTGACTCAAAACTCGTGAAATAGCATCTTGTAGCATCAGTTTCCAAATGACTTCAGAAAATGCACATCCGTCGCCGCTACCTCCGGACAAAGGCTTCGGAATGAATGCTTCTTCCGTCCCACTTGGGGCCGGAGTCTGTGATGAGCATTAATTGAGTGACTTGTCCCGACGATTTCTTCGGTAGCAATGAAGCTTCGGAGCCACCTGACTAACGTGGGGTCCCAAACAAAACGTGCCACGGATTACTCCTTTGAGTTGAGTTGAATATAGAATTTAGGCCAAACTAAGCACTGGGACCTGTGAGGTCATTCAGCGATGAAATGGAAATTGACAGTAAAAGGTTTGAAAGGTGTAATAGGAGGAAAATTCGAAGCTGTTGCACTATGAATTAAGTGTTAAGAGAGGGTGGAAAGTAAGAAAAAGAATATGAAATGAGGTACAGTAAAATGAACGAAAGTGGTTGCAGCTAAGGGTCGAAGGCGCGCTACAAAGAACCTTAAGTAATGCCTACAGACTGCATGAGTTACACTGACGGCACTACCCCCCACCCACCCTACGGGGGATTACTCCTCTGATACACCAAGTAATCAAAATCGAAAAAAGGGTCTGAATCTTTTTGACAGAATATCCAGTTACCATTTTCATTTTCACTTTCTGCTGAACACTAGACAGGACAGTCGAGCACGACACAAGTATTACGAGAATATAAAATACAGAATATAGATTTGGGCCGAAGGCCACCCCCTGGGACATGTGAGATCATTCAACGCTGAAACGGAAACTGACAGTCAAGAGATTTGAGGTGTGTAACAGGAAGAAAACCTCGAAGCAGTTGCACTACGAATCAATCATAGTTAGGAAAGGGTGGAAAGTCAGATGGAAGAAAGGGATAATGGACGGAGTTACAGTCAAATGAATCAAAAGGGGTTGCAGCTAGGGGCCGTAGGGACTCTGCAAAGAACTTCGAGTAATGCCCACAGTGCACCGCATGAGGTGCACTGAAGGCACTTACACCTCTGCGGGGAGGACGTGATACGAGCGATAATGCAACATTCAACTGCAAAAATGGTTATTTCCAGCGGTTCTGACGTGTCATGTCATGAGTTGCTGAAAGGGCCTGCAACTCTGTCAAGAAATTCAGCACGAAAACCGACGTGTGGTGTAGGCTCTTATGTACACTCGACAAGAGCTTGAGTTAGACACGACCCCGAAGAATATTCTGACAGAACACTGAAAAGTTATTGAAAGCGAAGGCTAAGGGACAGTTGCATGGCAGTACACAAGCGCTCTCTCTCTCTCTCTCTCTCTCTCTCTCTCTCTCTCTCTCTCTCTCTCTCTCTCTGTCAAGTAGATTTTCCCTAACTGTCTAATTCTTTATGTTGGTTATTCTCCTTGCATTTCAATGCATCTTTATCTATCCATTAATTTAGTCTTTATTTTTAATTAGTGAGATGTCTTCTTTCTGTATTTCCCTTTATATTCTCTCAATTCCTAATGAGGACGATAGTCTTTGGAAGCTTGAATTTGAAGTCAGTGGCCCCTGTAGTGGGTTTGTTCCACACGGATAGAGTTCATTTTCTGAATAATAATAGTAACAACAATAATAATACTACTACATAAAGTCTATTTCCTAAAAAGCCATTCAAAAACATTTCCAATCCTTTCCCTCTCATTCTTGCTTAATTCCTCATTGGACGAGTCGATTGCATACTC
>NC_061100.1:19915507-19943007 GCF_015104395.2 Macrobrachium nipponense | reverse complement strand
GAAAAAAAATTAAGAATAACATCTGGTTGTTCCAAAATACTATTCACATCAACCTTCTGGGGAAAAAAAAAAAAAAATCTGGCATGGTTTCGAATCAGCACGATTCTCCGTTTTCATCCAAGCGACATAAGGGAAGCAAGAGGAATTCATGTCACAAATTCAGGCTAAGGGGTATGAATGTCAAAAGTCATGACGAGAGAGAGAGAGAGAGAGAGAGAGGAGAGAGAGAGAGAGAGAGAGAGAGAGAGAGAGAGAGAGTCCCCTGCAGAACAAGCAGCTTCCAGGTTTTCCTGGATTATAACCTAAAATCTCTTAAATTGTTGTGTATAAACTTTAGAAACAATTCCATGATTATAGCTAAATACAGATCTCATAAACTGTTAATAAAATTAAAAACGATTCCATTGATTATACCTAAATACATATCTCATAAATTGTGAAAAAATATTTAAAACGATTCCCGGATTATACCTAAATATATATCTCATATATTGTGAATAAAACTTTAAAACAATAAAAATTTAAAAAATTTTATATCTCCATTTTTCACTTCTAGTTTCCTAAGATTATAATAAAACCTTGTAAATCAGCTCAGATACAGAGATTCTGAACAAAATATAAAAACCAGCTTCAGAGAGAGAGTGAGAGAGACTCCTTTTAAAATGTAAACAAAGTATTAGGTTTTTACAAGAAAATTACTTCAAGTACCTGAGAGAGAGAGAGAGAGAGAGAGAGAGAGAGAGAGAGAGAGAGAGAGATAGTCCTTATATAATGTAAAACAATTAAAGTATTAGGTTTTTATGAGTAATTAATTCAAGTACCAGAGAGAGAGAGAGAGAGAGAGAGAGAGAGAGAGAGAGAGAGAGAGAGATTTACGGCATGTACAGCCTTTCGTGCGATTATTGACCTCTCGATATTCGTGACCGAACACGGAACAATCTCATTAGAGTTTCGTGACTTGAAAGTGGTCATAAATCTACATCTATAATAATTAACAGTACTAAGAATCCTTGCGAAAGTTCTGCATTCTCCTCTCTCTATCCTTTCCTCCGAAAAAAAAAAAGAAAAAAAAAAAAAATAATTCGCTCAATCAACGCACGCGCTCCGAGCCAAAAGTTTGACTTGAGTTTCTTGGAATCAATTTCGATCAAAAAAATTATTTTTCTTGGTAAGTCCAGTAACAAAGGTACTCTGGCCTACTAAATAATAATAATAATAATAATTTAAGGCTGATTTTATCTACCCTACAAGACAGTATTATAATACAGATCCTACAACAATAATATAACAAAAATAGTTCACAGCTAACTACATGTATCATTAACATGTGTTTTACCAACGTAATTGAAGTAAACTAAGTTCAGTAACAAACAAGTAATCAGGTTTTCTGTGCAGCGTATAATGCAGTATGAAACTATCAGCCGCAGTCCACGAAACTTTCACCCATGGCCCAGTGGTGGTCTGTGCTGTTTAGCGGTTGCCAGACGCACGATCATGGCTAACTCTAACCTTAAATAAAATGAGAATTGCTTGGGCTAGAGGACTGCAATTTAGTATGTCTGATGATTGGAAAGTGGATGATCAAAATACCAATTTGCAGCCCTCTAGCCTCAGTAGTTTTCAAGATCTGAGGGCTGGGACATTATTACCGGCCACCAAAACGACAGACCTTGAGTGCATACTATAGTAGATTCACGTCACCGGTGCATCTGATGTCTAGGCCAGTCCCTTACGACGCTCCTGATTGCTATTGATAAGCCAATAACGGGGCTGGAAACTCTCAGTCTCTCTCGAGAGTTCACATAGGCAAGATGTATGTTCCAACTCTCCTGAGGATACGTCTTTCAAAAGCATCCCTCGGGAGAGGCGGAACATACATCCCCGCCTATATGTACTCTCTCGAGAGAGACCGAGAGTTTCCAGCCCTGTGATTGGCTTATCGACAGCCAATCAGGAGCGTCGTAAGGGACTGGCCCAGACATCAAATGCACGGGTGATGTGAATCTACTAAAGCTTGAAATACTTCACGACTGACAAGCTCATTAGATGACGCGCGTGAAAAGCACCGTTTTCGTTCACCTAAGCCTCAGTAGTCGTACCGACAGAAAACTGCTCAAACCAAGTTACCTGACTCTGCAAAATTCCCATCAGTACAGCTGAGTAATGTCCCCGAATGACGGAACTGTCTCTTTAAGTAGGGCGCTGCCTTGTCACATTTTTAGATCTTTTCGTTATGATGTTAACTTTTTATTGATGTTTAAGTCCTATTCTTACAGATTATGCTTTGGTGAACTTATTATAGTACTGTGGGGTTATAGGTGTAGCTATTAATTACTCTTTGCACACAGTGTCCACCTCTAATAGAAACCTTGTCTCAATAAGATCAGCGCTTAATTTCAGAGTACAATACTGCTTGAAAGAAGCAAGAAATAAAGATTAGCAAGCTGCATTAACCAGCAGAGCCCTTCAGTAATGATTTGGTTCACGTTTAAAAAGACAAAAGGTTTTGTATCACTGGCCATGCCCTCAAATGTCAAATTTACGTCAGCATATATCATTCCATTAACTCGTCAATAGAATGATGGCTCTCGTAAGGCAAATCTAAAGGGTGTCCATAAAGTCCCAGTACCATTCTGAGCCATAAATACTTGTAATGGTACTGGGACTTTATGGACACCCTGTATAAACTCCACGTTACTATGATAAGTCCACTAAAACAACCTGCAAGAATAAGACCTAAACATCAATAAACAAGTAAACAAAGCAATGAAACTCTCAGCCGCCGGCCCGTGGTGAGCTATGTTGTTGACGCCTATAGCGGTGCCGGACGTACGATCATGGCTAACTTTAACCTTCAATAAAATTAAAACTACCGACAGCAGGGGGCTGCAATTTGGTACGTTTGATGATCGGAGCGTGGAAGATCAACAGACCAATTTGCAGCCCTCTGGCTTCAGGAGCTTCTAAGATCTGAGGGCGGACAGAAAAAGTGCGGACGGACAGACAAAGCTATCTCAACAGTTACCTTTTCCAGAAAATTAAAAACGCACATAGTAACAAAAGAGATCCAAAATAAAGAGAGAATCAAATCAAGTCTATAAACGAGAACCTTGGGATGGGACAACACAGTTCAGCTTAAACCCAAATATCAGAAAGCCTTGAAGATTTGCCAAACCTTGGAAAGAGAGAGAGAGAGAGAGAGAGAGAGAGAGAGAGAGAGAGAGAGAGTGGGGGGGGGGGGGGGAGTTACCCAGGGAAGAAGGCTTCATAAAAAAAACTGGACAAAAACAGGAAGGAAAAATAGGACAATGCATATCACGCGGAAGGACAAACATGCCTACGCTAGACCAAACAGCCAGCACTACGCTACAAGGCTAAAACATTCCCTGGCAACGCAAGGATTAAGTACCCCTAAGTGAGAGAGAGAGAGAGAGAGAGAGAGAGAGAGAGAGAGAGAGAGAGACTTCAGAGCAAATAGAGCATTGGTATACGGGGGCAATCTGGAGTGGTATTTACTGCCACTTAGAGATTCAGGAGGACTGCAACGATAACAGTTAACAAAAGCAACTATTCCACATGATAATATAGGAAAGGGAAAACACTATTCTGCATTATATCGAGAAAAAAAAAACCTTATTCTACCACATTACAGGGAAGGGAAAACACTTCTGCATTATATCAAGAAAAAAGGTTATTCTCCATTATAATAAGAGGAAAACTATCCCACATTACAGTAAGGAAAAAAATTGCTACATTATAATAAGAGAAAAAAAAGACTATCCCACATTATAGTAAAGGAAAAAAAAAAAAGAGTATGCTACATTATAAGGAGAAAAATGACTATGCCACATTGTAATGATGAGAAAATAAAGAATTCCACATTGTAATAATGAGAAAAACACAGACTATTCCAAACTACAATAATGAGAAAGTCTTCCACACCATAACGACATAAAAAAAAAAAATTCCAATTTACTAAGAGTCAAAGACAAGACTCCAGCTAACTGGCACTGCAATAACAAAACCCCTCAAAGAAACTTGACACTCGGAAAAGCGAGCAGCACGCACAGGCTTTTGGGGCCGAAGAGGACAGACATCCCACTTCCAACCATCTCCTAGAGATAAGATAATGAACCAAGGACGCAGCTGGCATCATCCGGAAGGGAGTAGAGAATTCCAATAATGGCACAAACAAACAAAAGCTAGAGTAGATTCACATCACCCGTGCATCTGATGCCTAGGCCAGTCAGTCCCTTACGACGATCCTGATTGGTTGTTGATAAGCCAATGACAGGGTTGGAAACTCTCAGTCATCAGGCTGTTGATAAGTCAATGACAGGGCTGGAAACTCTCAGCCATCAAGCTGTTGATAAGCCAATGACAGGGCTGGAAACTCTCAGTCTCTCTCTCGAGAGAGTTCGCATAGGCAGGATGTATATACCACGTCTCCTGAGGGATACCTTTGAAAGACGTATCCCAAAGGAGAGGTGGGACATGCATCCTGCCTATGTGAACTCCCGAGAAATACTGAGAGTTTCCAATCTTGTCATTGGCTTATCAACAACCAATCAGGAGCGTCGTAAGGGACTGGCCTAGGCATCAGATGCACGGGTGATGTGAATCTACTATAGTGACTCCCAGACACTCACACTGGGATTCTCTGTGGAAAGAGCGAGATTTAGGATCAATGATTTCTGTCAATCTTCTTCGATGATGTATTTACGAGTGCTGAGAATATGAGGGTAACTCTGTGTATAGTCAAATGTTCAAGATATCTTTCAGTGAATAATAATAACATTAAAAATCATAATAATTTTATGCCGACGGGAGAGAGAGAGAGAGAGAGAGAGAGAGAGAGAGAGAGAGAGAGAGAGAGAGAGTATGGCCCCTCAGTGCAATGCCAAATATTCAAGATTTTTTTTATTGAATATAATTAATCAAATTTTTATGAGGATTTAATAATAGTAATAATAATATTAAAATAAATAATTTGTATGGACGGGTAGAGAGAGTAAGGGATAGTTAGGACAAGGACACGGCCTTAAAAAGCAATATAAAGAGAAGGAATATTTAAACTGGCGGAGACTGAAAAATGTCAGCTGCAAAAATAAAAAAAATTAAAAAAACTGGTGAAAAATGACAATGCATTAGCTAGATAAAAAGGCAAAATGGGGCTCCGAGGCATCCCTTGGGATACGAAAGAATAAAAAGAAAGAGAGAGAAGGAAATACGCTTAAGATCAAAGGTAGCGTTGGAGGCTAATGAACACTACAACATACCATCACACAAGAACCATACATCTTGAAGAACATTTTGCCTAGAGAGAGAGAGAGAGAGAGAGAGAGAGAGAGAGGATGTCTCAAAGACTTCTTAGTCCATCAGAGGAGACATCATTTGCTCACTTATCTCTAAGAGCAGGTTTTACTATTTATTCAGTGTCCTAATGATTTTGTCTAACTTTCTTTTAAATTCTTCCGCTGCTGCTGTTTACAACTTTATATGGCAGTTAATCCATGTGTCACATATCTTGTATATAAAGAAGTTCCCACAATGGGATGTGTTGTATCTCTTCAGTTCTAGTTTCCATCCATTATTTCTTGTCTGGTTTTCGTTTAATGTGAAAAGATTACTGTCTACTTTTGATATGTCTTTCAGTATTTTAACTGTTCCTATTAGTTGGCCTCGCAATGGTCGTATTTCTAACTCATATATGTACAGGTTCTCTAATCGTCTTTGGTAACCTATTTGCCTGATGGATAGTTTTATATTATGGTTCTTACTTGTACCCGTTCTAATCTATTTATGTCCTTTCTTAGTGTTGGTGACCAAAACTGTGCTGCATATTCAAGATGAGGTCTAACTACTCATGTGTAGAGCTGCACCAACATTTCCTTGTTTCTGTATTTGAACTGCCTCTTTATGTATCCCACTAGTTTGTGTGCCTACTGTTCAGCTTTTATGCATTGTTTTGTGGATTTTAAAGTCCTTGTGATAATGACTCAAGGTCCTCTTCTAGTTCTACACTATTTATGTCATTCCCAAGCAGCGTGTAGTTTGCATGAGGGTTGTTTGTTCCTATTTGTAACACTACACTTATCCAGGTTAAAAACCATTTGCTATCTTTTTGACCGCTCTCCTATTTTCCTTACATCAATTCTTAAACTTTCCACTGTTTACACCATCTTTGATGTCATCTGCAAATCTGGCTATTCCTACTAGTTAAGACTGCATCAATGTCATTAATGTAAATAAAAAACAGGATATGTATGAAATCTTAAAGGTGAACGTATGCATTCATGAGAAAAAAAAAATGATAACTAGTCATAATCTTCCCAAAAATCTCTCTCTCTCTCAAGACACGGATACAAGAATTGTGGTTTACGGGTTGGAGAGAGAGAGAGAGAGAGAGAGAGAGAGAGAGAGAGAGAGAGAGAGAGAGAGAGAGAGAGAGAGAGAGCTCATAAAATTTCTAAATTTCAAAAACCTCTTTTAATTATTTCAGACGAGTCGAACAAGTGTTGATGAGAGAGAGAGAGAGAGAGAGAGAGAGAGAGAGAGAGAGAGAGAGAGAGAGCACATTAAACTTATAAATGTCAAAAACCTACAATTTTTTTTCTTTCTTTTCTTTAAGAGGAACTTTTCACACCCTTACATAGGAGTCGAACAGCAACCGTACAAACGAGCCGAATATTCGAGAGACCACAAGAGCACCCATGAGACTTCGAAGGGCCACTGCTAAAAGCCCCGATGAGATTGACGAGTTGAAGCGAAACAACTGTTGTAGTACCTTCCTTCCCCGGCGTTGCTCATCCACTGGGTAAGTACTAAGTTGTTCAATTTTGACTGTGGATATGGCTGCATGACAGAGGGTTCGATGAAAATGGCACAACACAATCAGTCTCAGGGTATAATAATAATAATAATATGAGGAGGAGGAATAAGTAGAAGAGGGAGGGGAGAGTAAGAATAATAACCATAACCATAAAGAGGAAAATGAAGAGGAGGAGAGGAAGAAAAGAGAGGTAGGGAGAGGGAGAAGGAGAGGGAGGAGGTGGAAGCGGAGGACATTCAACTGTGAGAGATTGAAGAAATCAATGGTAAGTGACATGGACGACCTCTAACGCTCGGCCCAGCCTCCCTCCCTCCCTCCCTATCTCCCTCCCTGCCTCTCTCTCTCTCTCTCTCTCTTACCTCTTCCTTCCCCTACTGCTACCCACCCTTAATACCCGCATGGCAACAACGTTAGCTTGCCCTACCTTCGTTCAGTCTCTCCTTTACCAATCCCCTAACCCAACCAGCCAACCCCCACCCCACCCCCGGGCCCCCATCATACCAAAACTGATAAAAAGCTATACCCTCCCAATTCCACCTCACTGGATACACCACCAACTTTGGGGTTCGCAAGTCTCTCACTCTCTATCTCCCTAACAAGAGTGATACTGATGCTTTCCTTACATCCCCCCTCTCTCTCTCTCTCTCTATATCTCTCTCTCAATCTCCATAAAACAGATTAGGGTATAATATATTCCTCCTTCGCCTGATAGTAATAAAGCCTCCCCAATCTGTAATGCCGTTCCTTCTGTCTAAAATGATGGAGTTTTCCTTTCTTCCTTCTGTCTAAATGACGGGAGCTTTCCTTTCTTCCATCTGTCTCAATGATGGAGCCTTCCATTCTTCCTTCCGTCTAAATAACAGAGCTTTCCTTTCTTCCTTCCGTCTAAAATGATGGAGTTTTCCTTTCTTCCTTCTGTCTAAATGACTGAGAGTACCTTTCCTCCCCTTTTCCTTCCATCTACATAAAGAAGTCTTCCGTTCCTCCCATGTCCACGATAAAGCCATTCCTTACGTAATCCCTTCCATCTATGTCATGGAGTCATACTTTATTCCCTCCTTCCATCTCAATAATAGTATTCCTTTCTTCCCTCCCTCCTTCCATCTAGACGATGGAGCCATACTTTATTTCCTCCTTCCTTCCAGTTCAATAACAAAAGTATTCCTTTCCCACAAACCTTCCTCTTTCTATATAAGAGTTAAAGACTTCTTTCATTCCATCCAACCTTCAATCTATACTTCTGTAAAAATCCAACGCCTCCCTTTACAGGAACTTTCATACATAAGCACAGTCACCGTCAGAACTTCCTTTCTCTCTGCTCTATGCACAGTTGGACAGAACCATCCTACCTAACTAATAAACACACATATATCTCTTATCTGCGCGTCTCTCTCTCTCTCTCATTCTCTCTCTCTCTCTCGATTGAAATAGGTTATAAATATCTAATGCGTATATCTCTTATCTTTGACTGATAAGTCTCTCTCGTTCCCTCTCCCTCAATACTTTGTATCATTTCCAACAGATAAATCTCTCTCTCTCTCTCTCTCTCTCTCTCTCTCTCTCTCTCTCTCTCTCCGTGCCCGAAATCATCACCAGGCTCCACTCCATTCACGAATCTCGTTCGCTTTAAATCATTGGATGAAACCAGCCAATCTGAGCTCAGTCATTGATCGATGAGAGAGAGAGAGAGAGAGAGAGAGAGAGAGAGAGAGAGAGAGAGAGAGAGAGAGGGGGGGGGGGGGAGGGGATTAGAAAGCTGATGCATATTTATCCAAATAAAAAAATCCTTAAAATTTTCGAAAAGGGCGGGATCAAAAAAAGTGAAAAATTGAATTCCTATATTATACTACACAGCAAATTCTCTTTATGCTATGTAGCAGATGATGGTACCCATTATATATGTGCAACAACCACAAAAATATCGATTTCAATTATAACAACAACAAGATGTATAACTCATCTTCAAGTATACACCTTGGTTTAATCGGGAAAACGTGAATAACAATGACAATGGAAGCAAAAAAAAATAATAACAATAAAGGAAATAAACAGCAAATAATAATAATAATATGAACATTGACCATCTTAACAACCACACCCATAAGCGAGCTCACACCCAAAATAAAACGTAAAGCCACAACAGCAACGCAAGATTCATTTCCAAGAACCACAACCAAGCAAGAGTCGAACTGGCCGATGGCGGAATTGGCGACATACGCTGTTACTATAAAAATAATCGATTTACTACACAATTCTCTCTGAAGTCGCATCTAACACAAAATAGTGACCAACGAATGATAAAAGAGTCCCAGAGGCTTCGAACACTTGACCTGGTGTCATCGTCATCACAAGTATCGAAAATTTTGTCACGGTAAAAATCATCACAAATAATCATCACGAAATAGTGATGAATGCTGAAGTACTGAAAATCATCACAACGAAATCGTCATCACAAAAAAGTGATTAATGCTGAAGTATAGGAAATTATCACAGTAAAATCGTCATCACGAAATAGTAATAAATGCCGAGGTATCGAAATTCATCACAATGAAAATGTCATCACAAAATAGTGAAGAATGCTGACGTATAGAAAATTATCACAACGAAATCATCACAAAAAAAGTGATGAATGTTGAAGTATAGAAAATCATCATAATAAAATCGTCATTACGAAATAGCGATGAATGCTAATGTATCGAAAATATCACGATAACATCGTCATCACAAAATAGTGATGAATGTTGAAGTATCAAAATCATCACAATAATATCGTCATCACTATTGAAAATCATCACAACGAAGTCGTTATCATGAAATAGTGATGAATGCTGAAGTATCAGAAATTATCACAACGAAATCGTCATCACGAAATAGAGCTGAATGCTGAAGTATCGAAAATCATTACAATGAAATCATCATCACAGAATGCTGAAGTATGGACAGTTAGCACAACTTAATCCTCATCACGAAATAGTAACGAGTGATGAATTTGGTTGCGAAAAAAATCAGACGATTTTGGAAAACACAGCAATCATCTCTAGTCACCACGAAATGATGACGGAAAACGCCTACGATGTCAACACAAAATAGTGATGAATAAGGCCGATGTCACAACTTAGCAAAAGGGAACAATCCTGGAGGAGTGACGACATCCACAAGGCCCCCGTATGGAAAATGATGATAATGGCGAAGGCTTCACATCCGTCACCATTTAGTGTCACCACCAAATGGTGATGACGAAGGTTCGACAGCACTGACTTCTCTGTCCTTTTCATGCAACAGCGTCGTCGGTCCTGTGTTTCCCAGGACACACGATTTTGTGAGGAAATAGAATTTCAGCTTACAGAGCTAAATTTAGCCCCCGATGAATTCTGGCTGCTTAAAGGGTAGTGACGGAAGAAGGAGAGAGAGAGAGAGAGAGAGAGAGAGAGAGAGAGAGAGAGAGAGAGAGAATCGACATCTATGGAAATCCTTTAGGTATACGGCGTGTTGTGATTCAGAGAAAGAGAGAGAGAAAATCTAAGGAACTTCTTTAAGAATGCAGCTAGAGAGAGAGAGAGAGAGAGAGAGAGAGAGAGAGAGAGAGAGAGAGAGAGAATAAGAAAGTTAAGTATACAGCTTGTGTGTGTGTGTGTGTGTGTGTGTGTGTGTGAGAGAGAGAGAGAGAGAGAGAGAGAGAGAGAGAGAGAAAAATCTAAGGAACTTCTTTAAGAATGCAGCTTGAGAGAGAGAGAGAGAGAGAGAGAGAGAGAGAGAGAGAGAGAGAGAGAGAGAAATATTACCCCGATCCTTCTACAGTTTTCCCTTCCTGGTTCAAATGCGAAACACAAGATTAGGCGTGGATACCACCAAGGTCTAAAGAATACCTTGGATACCACAATCCCCACAAAACAAACGGACGAAAATAACAACAAATAAATACAACTTTTGAAGGTCATGCGGACCCACCCGCGGTGACCTGTTCCTGAATCCCTGAACTGACCTCAGTTAAGCACAATTCCCGGGCAGTGCCCTGGGGAGGAATTCCAGAGAGAAAATAGGTTCCATTCTTTGGGAATTCCAAGACTCAAAAGGAATAATTCCAGTGGAGACTGATCGTAATGGTTAATTCAACGATAGAAATATTAATCTACTGCTTCTAAAACGGTTAAATTGCTTACTGATAGTGACAATAATTATTATTATTATATATGAATGTCAAAAGTTTCACACCTTGGAACTTTCAAGAAATAATCTCGATGGAAATCTTTACTGATACTAATGATAATCATTACCATAAATGAGTAGTTCAAAATCTAATGCTTTCGGACTGCCAAGAAAACATTTAAATGGAAAACTCTGTACATAATCGAGACTAAAAATAATTCTGATGGCGTTAACATATCTACTTCTAACACTACAAAATTTATTACAGCTATTCAGTATGATTGTTACCCACTTTACGTACGAGGTCAACAATGCAATATGCAAAACTGAAGATATATGCATCCTACACAAGACGATATGCGTATTCCACCCTACAAGGAAGACATGTATTTTCATCCTGCAGTGAGGACTTATGTATTCCATCCTACACAGAGGATAAGTGTTTCATCCTACACGGAGGATACATTTATCTCATCCTATAAGGAGGATATATGTATTCAATCTTACACAGAGGATATGTGTATTTCATCCTGCACAAAGTATAAGTAATTCATCCTACTAGGAGGATTATGTACTTCATCATACACACAGGATATATACATTTCATCATAAACAAAGGATATGTAATTCATCCTACTAGGAGGATATATCTATTTAATCCCAACAATGGATATGGTTTTTCATCCTACACGGAGGATTATGTAAGTCATCCTACACAAAGGATATATACTACATTTCATCCTACACAAAGGATATGTGTACTTTATCCTACTAGGAGGACATCTCTATTTAATCCCATACAGAGGGTATGGCTTTTCATCCTACACGGAGGATTATGCCGGAGGATTATGTATTTCATCCTACACAGAGGATATATATATACATTTCCTCCTACATAAAAGAATAAGTGTATTTCATCCTACAATCCAAAATCAACACCTACACTTCAACGAACCTTTCGACTCGTTCTATGAAATTCGAGATGTGCCCAACGAACGCTATACATTCCCACACCACTCCCGCTGCACATTTCCATTTCCTGGAAGAACATCATCGCTGTTGTTCGATCCCGAAAGTCCGCGAGGCGACATCGAATTTTTGACAAATACAAGAAAGAAGTACTCGCAAGGCATACTGCTTCTTCATACAGGGAGCAGGAGTGTCCTCGATTCTTGCCTTCAAGCGTAGATATATTTCTCTTCATCTATTAATGCATAGTAAATGTTATTATTATTATTATTATTATTATTATTATTATTATTATTATTATGGAAAAGAAAATCGGGTTTTCTCGATGCAAAATAAATTTCATAAAAAAAGGTTGGAGGGACCATATTTATTTATTAGTTGTAAAGAAATATAAACCGTTTTCATTCACTGCGAAAAAATCCTTGAAGAAAGATGATTGGGTGAAATTTGATTATTATTATTATTATTATTATTATTATTATTATTATTATTATTATTATTATTATCGCAAATATTATTACTTACTACTTGAATAGGGGAAGCAGAAGGGTGGCTAGCTGGGTCTATTATTATTATTCCTTGAATAAGACTTACAGAATCTGCTTTATTTCAATGCAAAAAATGCATTGAAGGAAAGGTTAGCTATGTCAAACATATCATAATTACTCGTATTTTTATCATTCTTATTTAAATTACTATCAACTGAATGAGGCTTCCAGAATCTTTTTTTTTTTTTAATTCCTAAGAGCACTTCCGAAATGGTGCTGAATCCACCACCTATCTATCTGTCTACCTCCTGAGGAACAGGGGGTTCCAAGGGCAGCAGAGGCGGCGGCAGCAGCAGCAGCAGCGATGGCGAGCAGGGGCGTGGCTGAATGTGGGAGGTAAGGTTCAAAGCAATTCCCTTTAAATATACAGGAGAAATTCCATACACAAAGACCCGGGATGAGAGAGAGAGAGAGAGAGAGAGAGAGAGAGAGAGAGAGAGAGAGAGAGAGAATAACATTATGTTGCCACATACATAATTACACGATACCTTTTTCATGCCACCTAAGGTATGAGAGAGAGAGAGAGAGAGAGAAGAGAGAGAGAGAGAGAGAGAGAGAGAGGGGGGGGGGGGGGGGGGGGGGGGGAGGGGGGGGATGGGAGATAAAAGTGTTCTATGGCCTAAATATGACATGACAGCCTCCCTGAAACAAGAAGACTACACAACAGAAGTCAAAATCTAACCCAGTATATTCATATGTAGGCATCGTATTGGTTTCAAAATAACTCTGAGATATATATATGTGTGTCTTTATGTTGACATACATACATGCATACGTTCCGCTGGCTATTATCTAAAACTTTTTAAGCTTCAGACACCAAACGACACTTGAAATGCGAGGAACACCACCAAACCTTCTTCAGTCAGAGCGATCCAGCCACGTCTCGACTTTTAAGCATCCAGCTTTCCGGGTTTCTCAGGCGTCCATATTAAAAACCTAAAATGCTAACACTGGCCACTCTTACTCGCTTAAAAAGTGGTGGCGAAAATATGTATATAAAAAGCATGTAGTATTACCACACTGACAGACTCCTCGGCATAATATAACTCGAAAAGTCTCTTTGATCTACTTTGAGGAGGAGAGATGATGATGTTGATTTGCCAGCCCGACAAAGGCAGTGGAATTCGCCCTAAATAAATCAAGATTAAGCTGCTGGAAGAGAGGCCAACTTTTAAGTCTCCTGATAAGATTCTTCTTCTTCTTCTTCTTCTTCTTCTTCTTCTTCTTCTGTTGTGAATAGCAATGAACCCAAATGACCGACCCAGTGAGTGGCTGTAGTTAGCAACAGAACAGGACAACTGCGCAGATCTGATACGACATGAAAACCATAACAGTAAATGAAATAGAGTTGTTTCCTACCTTTACGATAACAATCTAGAATAAATTACACAGAGAACACAAACTAATATGCAACAAGTTATCCCCACAAACTCATGGCGTCATCCAAAGAAAAGTCTTGAATTAAGAAAAACAGAAACAAGCAAATAAAACGGGGAAGTAAAACACGTCCACCAGAACAACACAATAAACCCTGTTTGTGAATATGTTCAAGTCCTACGTCATAATCTGGCCAGCTCCGACAGCCTTCGAGATCATTCATAATGGATTACCTCAAATGAGAGTCAGCCCAGTTACCAAGCTGGTCTCGCAATCTTGACATAATATGAAGATTTCATCTCTTATACACAAGAATATACCAGAATGAAGGAGAACAAGGTAAGATCCGTCCCCCAGCTTACTCGGGTCGCATGCTAAATTCTACGGTCCAATAGAGACTAGTTTCACCGACGGAAATCAAAATAAATACGTTATATTTTTTTATAAATATTTTTTTCGGTACTGCTTAACATTCATATTATTTATTTTTCACATTTTCCTTCTAATAAATAAATCATAAGCATCCTATACTAAAATTCCTGCATCTTTAACTTGACGCGAAACACATTTTTCAGACCTTCTTAGGCTTTCCTTCCCCACACCCGCCCCCACCCCCACCGCCAAGAACAACAACAGCAACAACAAAAAAGCAGCTTGGAGGGTTACTCCCCGAGTAAGCGAAAAAGAATCATCTCCCGACCTGACATCATCGTCTTGATCTCCAAATCTGTGACATCAAGAAACAAGGAAGCAGATTTACCAGAGACAACTAACTGCACCTGTGTGTGGTATTTTACCTCTACCATACAACAATTTCAGAGGTACTGTATCATTTTTGCCAAAGAGGTATTACAGGCGGTTAGAGGATACCTTACATTACTGGCCAAGAAACTGATTCCCAAACACGGTAAATAGAGCCCAGTGATATCGAGGTCCTGAGGATTTTATCTAATAATTTATTAATTTGTCAATAAGTTTTCTTTCTTTTCTAACAACTGATCCCTTTTTTCCGTATTTCTCATTCGTTTTGTTACTTCTTTCGAATGAACACCATATTCTTTGAAAGGTTGAATTTTAAGTTAGTGGCCCCTAAGTAGTTGTTCCATATGAATGGGGTTCATCTCCTGAATAATAATAATAATAATAATAATAATAATAATAATAATAATAATAATAATAATGCCACAGTTTTCCGTGTCGAAAATGATGATCATGGTTGCAGGTCCACACTAATATAGGATGTTACCTGACTGAGGACGAGCCTAACACAAGGCTCGAAAGCTTTTACTATTTATTAAAGACCATCAAGTCTCACATGCTATATTATTGTGGACCTGCAACTAATAATAATAACAATGCAATTGGTGAGCTCAGGACTGCATAGCAGCGGCGTCCTGAGTTGCAGGACTAAACAGACTGGAACCTCATGGATAACACTTTCCATGTTGTTCCAGTCAGCCGATCAGACACCCTGGAATCGTCCACTTCCAGCAATTCCAAGCGGACGCACTCAAAACCGAAGGGCATTTTGCTGTGTAAGGTTACGGCTCCTCCTCGTTGGAACAATGGTTTACGCTCTCGCCTACCAGTTCTGTAGTACCGAGTTGGATTCCTCGCTCTGCCAACGCGGGGTCAAGAGGAATGTGTTTCTGATGACTGGAAGGAGCCCTTGAGAGTTGGGTAATTCGCATTTTCTCGTCTTAACATAAGATAGAAAAAATATCGAGTCCTTCATACGGATTAAACATGGGAGAAAAGGAGCGAGAATGCCACAGCATGGCAGTTGAAGGGGAAAAACGGCAACCATTGGGGCTCTCCAGAGACACCGTATAACCTCCAGACGATAACTAACGAGTGTTGGGAGACAGTCTGGTAGACTCTCTCTAAAATAAAGATCCTGAAAAAAGTTAAAATATAACAAATTTCAAATCTAATTGTATTTTTTTCCCTAAAAAAAGGTCAAGAATTATGTAACGAGGTAAACATATGCAAATATTTTATGTATTATATATAGAGCTCTGTGGCAAACCCGTTTTCGATTCTGTCAGGAACAAAATAACATAAATGTGGGGATCTGTTTTAGTCATGAGAACGAACAATGCAAATTAGACCGAGTAGCATGACGGAACCCCCTTTTACCTAATGGACTCCATACATAATCCGTAGTGGCTTACTCCGTGCCACTGAAGCCAGAAGAACAATAACAAAAAAAAAAATGTGCACGATACACAGACAAGGAAAATGAAAACATAAGAGGAACCCCTACAGTCGTGGGACGATCACAGAAGTCCCAGGAGAGAAGACTGCAGTGGTACGGCCGTGTGATGAGAAGGGATGAGACCTATGTAGGGTTGAGAGTGATACAGATGGAGGTGGTGCCTGGTGGAAGAGAGAGAGAGAAGAGAGAGAGAGAGAGAGAGAGAGAGAGAGAGAGCCCGAAGAACCTAAGGTGGACGGATGTAGTTAAGAGAAGATCTGAGAGACAAACAATCGTCAGAGGACGATGTATGTGTCTGACCGAGACAAGTGGAGGAGAAAAGCTGTCAGAAACACCGACCCCACACAGAAGTGGGGGATAGATGTGGAGTAAGAAGAAGACACAGACCCAGGGTATACCGCTGAACCTTCGCGATACACCTGTACCCTGCCATTCTTCACACGGTCAGACATTCTGAAATCAGTTATTTCTATGACAGGAAAGAATCCACAGAAAGAATCCACCTTCATTGCAGACGTGAAAAGAAAGGCCAACCTTCCTGCAAGAGTTCCTTCCGATCCTAAAGCTGGGAACTTGGTTTGCATGCACCCAAGGAGGTTCTGCATTGGCATTGCAACTGTACAGTACTGTACAGCACTTACCAGGTTGCTGGATGCAATAAACTATAACAAGATATCCTGGGTAGGCACAGACGAGAAAGGGTTTCAATGTTAAATAAAGTTTCAATGATTCCGGAAGTGTGGGTCGTCCTAAGTTAAATCGCGCTTCTCAAAGCTTGAGAAACTAAAAAAAAAAAAAAAAAGGGGGGGGGAGGGGTTATAAATGAAAATTCAATATGTTACGAGCTATGTTATATTAGTGGACTAAAAATCACCTCGCTTCATATGAGGTAGCAGCTGCACACTACAAAAGAGAGAGAGAGAGAGAGAGAGAGAGAGAGAGAGAGAGAGAGAGAGAGAGAGAGAGAGAATTAAAACTTAAAGGGAAATCAAGTCCCGATGCTTGAAAAGCATATATAAGAAAAAGAGGATTAAATTAGCACAGTGAATTATGCAATCTGCCAATCCAGGAATCCCACCATCTCTGACAGCATAGTTAATGACAGTCCTCTTAAAAATAGCAAGTGGGTCTGACCCATTTTTTCCTATCTCTATTGCACTTCAAATCCTCTTTTCCTTCGTACAGATTCCTCTTGACCTCTCACGACCTCGGATCCATTTTGATACAAAGTCGAAGGATCGAGGGAGGGAGGAATCTCCCCCCCCCCCCTCTCTCTCTCTCTCTCTCTCTCTCTCTCTCTCTCTCTCTCTCTCTCTCTCTCTCTCTGGCTGTGTCCTACAGCTGAGTCTTCGTCGATGAAATACAGCTGAATGACAGAGTGCATTTCAATTCACTAAATAGGAAGTCTACAATTTAATTCACCGACTGTAATTTGGAATAATGATTTTAAATGGGTTTGAAAACGAAACTGTACTTAAAAAACTCATTTTTACACAATAAATGTATACATACATACGTACGCACGCACACACACTTATATCATCCATTTACATATATACACACTCGAAAATTTACATCACGCACATACTAAATTTTTATATATATATATATATATATATATATATATATATATATATAATATTATATATATATATATATATATATCTATATATATATATATATAGATATAGATATATATATTATATATATATATAGATAGATAGATATATATATATATATATATACCTATAGTATCTATATATCTATCTATCTACTCTATCTATCTATCTATCTATCATAGTATATATATATATATGTGTGTGTGTGGGTCTCCTTGTCAAAAAATTGACATTTCCGATCGAATAATCCTTCCTTATCATTAAACACACATTTAGGAGTTTCTTCCCTGCGAATGGGCACCCGGCAACAAGAGAGGGGGGAGTGGGAGGAGGAGGAGGGAGAGGCAGAGAGAGGGGGGGAGGAGGAGAAGTAGGAACCGGAGGACGACGACGAGCTATTGATCCTGATGAGCAGAGGAAGAGAGAGAGAGAGAGAGAGAGAGAGAGAGAGAGAGAGTACACGGTAGGACTTTGAAGCTCTCTCTCTCTCTTCTCTCTCTCTCTTCGTAACCAAAGTCCTTTCCTCTCTTCTACCTATTCCCACCCCCCCACCCCCGCCCCCTTTTTTTCGGAGAGGGACTGTGGTGTACGCTCGCGTGCACGCGCGTTTGGTGTATGTATGTGCGCGCATAAATGTCCCTGTCCTTAGAGGCCCTCTTCCAGCTCGTCCTGAGTGTGTGTGTGTGTATGTTTGTCTATCTGTTTGCTGTATCTCAAGAGTCAATGGTCGGTGCTTCTTTTGTCCTTTTTCCCTCTTGATCTCGGGTCTTTTGGAGAGAGAGAGAGAGAGAGAGAGAGAGAGAGAGAGAGAGATAACCCCTCCCCTACCCCACTTCCAACCACCCCACTCCCCTCTCTTTCTCTCTGAATGAGTCCATCCGCTCATCCAATCCTTTCTTCTTCTCTGAGAGAGAGAGAGAGAGAGAGCGCAGCGCTGGAGGTCACCGAGTACTCTCTCTAGAAAAAAAAAAGAAAAAAAAAAAAAAAAAAGGGGGGGGGAAGAGTCAATTATTATTAGTTGATAAAAAAAAACGACTTTCGAGTCGTTTGATACGATAATCCGATTTCTGGTCTTCGGCAAAGCGACTGAATGTCCTCCCGAGCTTTTTCTCTCCTTTCTTAAATCCAGAATCGTCCAGGAACGAGCAACAAGCGACGAGAAATGTAGCAATTTTGAGAAAAAAAAAATAAGAATGAAACGGCAAAGATCCCCCAGAAAAATGCTGAATCGAGTTCAGAATTCAAGCTCTTCCACTCAACGCTATTTTTAAAAATTTACAAAATTCCTGGAGTCCGGGGAAAATTCATTAAAACCTGCTGCAATTCAATTAACGAGCTAAAGAAATCTTGGTGGTGTTAATTTAACGTCAATTCTGCTATGAACAAAGTCGTCCTATTTAGAAAAAAGGGTCAAGAATTGACATGAGATGCACTGCTAAAAATCTAACTGTCAAATGCTGATATCATCTGGTTTACTAAAAGCTATTTTATCAAGCCGTAAAGAATCTCTGACATTGGAAAGGTCTTGAACATCAATGTTACCTGTTAACAAAAAACAGAAAATGCTTATATATATATTTTATTTCATGGGAAGAACCTCGTTTAAGGTACACACAAAAAATCATATATAATCTTATCTTAAATTTAATAAAACTACAAATTTATCAACTGCCAATATTTCTCACTTAATATAGACCCTTCGAAAAATAGCTTGATAAACTTGAAGTGTATGGAGAGAGAGAGAGAGAGAGAGAGAGAGAGAGAGAGAGAGAGAGAGAGAGAGAGAGTTGTTTCTATGTGAGGCACGGGCCTAAGAGAGTATAATGAGCTGGTCCCTCGATTCTCAGAAATCTTACTTGATACAATCTCTCTCTCTCAGCTCCACTGAGTCTCTCTCTCTCTCTCTCTCTCTCTCTCTCTCTCTCTCTCTCTCTCTCTCTCTCTCAGCTCCACTGAGTCTCCCTCTCTCTCTCTCTCTCATACACATAGATCCAATGAGTCTCTCTCTCTCTCTCTCTCTCACACACACACAAATCCAATGAGTGTCTCTCTCTCTCTCTGACACACACACACACAGATCCAATGAGTGTGTTAAGTGCTATGGTGGAAGATATCATTTCAAATTATCACCACACCTAAAAGCATCACCATTAGTGACCATCGCCTTTGAAGTACAATTCCACAAAGTCATGAACTAAAAATAACATTATATCTAAGTACCGTAAGTAATTGAATGCTTTCCTTAATTTCGTTTAATACTACCTCAGTTCTTCAATGAAACTAATTTGGAGAGCGTCTGATGAAAATGAATTCGCGTACATCAGATGGATGTCATTACAAAAATAACAGATAAAACTTGACTTTTATAATGATTCTTATCAACTGGAGACAGTAGTATAATGAACGTTCGTTGCAGATTTCGGCAAACATCTGATTGAACGTCTATTAAGGAGAGAAAAAAAAACTACACCAGAAGAATGGCTTCATCAAAAGTCCCAACAAGTGTCGAAGAGAGAAAACTCTGCCGATCGATCGCTGACTTTGAGGAGAGAGAGAGAGAGAGAGAGAGAGAGAGAGAGAGAGAGAGAGAGATAGAATGAAGTGATAAAAATCCAAGGACGGTCGAACAGAGATCAAAATTCGAGGCCTTTTTAAACGAGACAGATAAAGACAGATTTATCATCGCTCATACATCAAACACAGACAGACAGAGAGAGAGATAATAAACCTGGGGTCAAAATATGCCTCAAATGGATTCAAGGATCCTCCCCGTATGACTCATTCATGAGTCCCGTGATAACAGACCAAGGTCAGCAAGAAGGTCGGGGAAAAGGTCAAGGAAGAAGGGCTGAATAGCACGATTCTGTGGATAGAGAGAGAAAGAGCAGGTCATTGGAATTCTTCATTCAAGCTTGGACGTGGAGATTTGAAACAAAATATCACCTGGAGAATTTAGAGAATAATTTCACTTGGGGAACTTAAGAAAATAAATTCATCCGGGGAATTAAAAAAAAAATCTTGCCTGAATAATTTAGAGAATAATATCACTTGGGGAACTTTAAAAAAATTAATTAATCACGGGAATTTCACTTAAAAATATACATTCATCTGGAGAATTAGAAAAAAAAAAAACATTCCACCAGAATTCTAAAAATAATTTCACTTGTGGAATTTATAAATAAAAAAGTCTTCTAGAACTTAAAAAAATCATCTGTAGAATTTAAAAAAAAAACATTCTTACCAGAATTTAAGAAATAATTTCACTTGGGGAACTTAAAAAAAAAAATCTTTTAGAACTTAAAAAAAATCATCCGGGGGATTTAAAAAAAAATCTTACCAGAATATATAAAATAACTTCACTTGGGAACTTTAAAAAAATAAATTCATCTGGGGAATAAAAAAAAACAATCACGGCAAAATTTTAATAATAATTTCACTTGGGGAACATACAAAAAAAAAAAAATCAGCAATTTCACCTGTGAAGTTTAAAATCTCACAAAGGGAATTTTGAAAAATGTCACCTCGGGGAATTTGCTAGGAGTCATTACACTTCATTTTTTAAAATTAATTTTCCTTTTTATATCATGTTAGTTTTTGGGGAAATAAAGGTTCTATTAATATATATCTCGGAGTTTGGTTTAGCCTAAATTCAAGGACATTGATGACACTGTAAATAGCAGCAGAGATGCCGGTTGCAGGTTTTCTCAAGGGAGGAGCCAGACATCTGATTGAGAGAGGGTCCACATTACCAAGCTTTCTTTTTTAGACACGACCTTAAATAGGCCTTGTAGTATGGCATACTTTCACCAGCGGAATCTTTAAAAATTCATGCTTCACCTTCTAAATGAACCTCGACAACGTTAGCCGCCTCATACATCTACAGAGAAGTGTCATCAGCAGCGTGTTGAACCATTCACTCTTCTTACACGCAATATATGTAGTGGAAATACTTACGTACATTCAAACTCTAGATTTTCAAATACCACCTGATGCAAAGTCCTGGTCTACATACGTCTGTTATGACTTGTAAGCTTTGGCGAAATCGTTGCTTATGTTAATGTTCTCGACTCAATTATATTGAAGCAACTTTCTTTATTGCATTTTCACTCATCTGTTGCTTCCAAAATGTCTTGTGTATATACAGTATATATACTCGTACCCATACACACACACACACACACACACACACACACACACACATATATATATATATATATATATACACAAGAGAGAGAGAGAGAGAGAGAGAGAGGAGAGAGAGAGAGAGATTCTAAATCCATTTGACATTTAATCTTTCAAATACTCTTAAAATAAAATTATCAGGAGGCAGTAGCTACGATATTAACAACTTTTATATACATGATCTCTCTCTCTCTCTCTCTCTCTCTCTCTCTCTCTCTCTCTCTCTCTCTCTCTCTCTCACAGAAACAAAAATCCTAAATCCACATACGTTTCCCGAGCATTCTACCCTGACTAGTTGCAGGTGAGGGGGAGGGGAGGGGGGTTTACACCTCCCTTCAGAAAATGAAAATTTAAAAAGAAATTAAAAAATGGGTCAAAAATGTATTTGGACGAGCTGTCCTCTTGGCCCTTGCGGGAATATTCCCGAGAGCGCTTCAAAGAGTAATGGGGCTATTTTGAGAGACTTCATAGGTTAAAGTAACACAACCACACACACATATTCAAACATATTCAAATATATGCCAGAGAGTAGTAGGTGAAGGGGTGACGTTTCATCTTGACTGAGGTACTGCACCTTTCTTCTAAACAGGCAGATGAAGTGGCCAGTACATGCGCACAAGTGTGTATGAATTTATGATGGATGTATGCACGGATATAGCATGACTATCTTAATAAATTTTTTGTTCGAATTTTGCTTTCTTCGAAATACTTATTCGCCTTAAATATCATGAAAAAGAAAGTTAATGAATGAACACTTAATTCGAACACACGCACATAAACACACAGGTGTGTGTATATATATATATATATATATATATATATATATATATATATATATATATATAATATATATATATATATATATATATATATATATATATATATTCTCAAGTTATATTCTGTAAAAGGATAAAAAATGCAGTTGTTGCAACTGTATACGGTCTCCAACTACATGCTCCACCTACATGAATATTCAAACAAGAGAAGAATATGGAGTTTACATAGTATTCGTGATACAAGAACAACAACTACAAGTGAGAGATATACAAAAAGAAGAACACAGATTTGTCCAAACAAACTGTTTACATAGTATTTGTGATATAAGACCAACTGAAAGTGAGAGAAATACGACAAGTGAACGAAGCGGTGACAGGGCCAGCGAAGGCGAAAGGGTGGATGAATCAGGCAGCTTCAAGATGGTTTGGTCTTGTTTGTTTGTATGGTGTTTTTTGACGTTGCATGGAACCAGTGGTTATTCAGCAACGGGGCCAACGGCTTCACGTGACATCCGAACCACGTCCAGAGTGAATTTCTATCACCAGAAATACACACCTCTCATTCCTCAATGGAATGCTCGAGTATCGAACTCGCGGCCACCGAGGTGGTACGCCAACACCATACCGACCACGCCACTCAGGCGCTGATTCGGTCTTGTGGATAGAATGGAGGCTGATAGGTGGGCTAAAAGTGTGTGCAAGAAGCATTCCCATGAAGGAGAGGAAGACCTACAAAGAGAGATGAATAAACGGGGTAAGAGAGAGATACAGGGAAGGAAAGTATTTGCCAAGGCTTCTGCATACTACAGGGTAGATGTCAAACTTGGCTGGCATTAAGGAAGTTTTCTGCACAGGGGGTTCATCCATGATTAAGCTCCCGAAATGAAAGTTGGAATCCAACAGGAATCGTTGTCTTTCATTTTCTTGGGTTAACTATCCAATTCGCTCTGCCTCAGGAATATCACGGAAATTGCCTAATCACTTATCAACTGTAATATCCCTTCGGTGGTGTTTCTGAGGTAGAGCGTAATGGATATCAAACGACATTGTAGCCTTATGTTTCGGCGATATATATATATATATATATATAATATATATATAGATATATATATATATATATATATATAATAAGCCACTGTGACTTTTAAACAAACGCACTTGCTGATATATTATATACACGCTATTACTGAGCCTTATACTGAGCATGAGCGTACAAACAAGAAGGCATTTTTCTGTTTCGATAGCTTATTTGAAAAGTAGAGAGTGACGTACCTCTGTGAGTACAAGTCGAGGAGGCAATTACGTCCACTCAGCAATGCTCCCTCAGCAGTTCCTAACCTTTGAAGATGAGGACTCGAGAGAAATGAACCCAACCTATCAAACTTAAAGAAGATGAGAGAGAGAGAGAGAGAGAGAGAGAGGAGAGAGATGGAAGAAAGACGAGAGAGAGAGAGAGAGAGAGAGCTGGATATGGAAAACAAAAGAGGGAAGGCACTCTCCAGTTCATGCATTCAACTCCAGTGTGTCTCTCAAGGTAACCCCTCCGATGCAATGCATCAAAGCTAATGCATTTTGCATACTGGAGCAGCGGAAACATGCATGACAGAATTCATTAACAATACACTCGCACAGACACACATACAAATTATGCTTGCATTTTTTAAAGCATTTAGAGAGCTTTCTTCAAAGGCAACGAACACAAAGTCACACTTTGAAATGCGACGTCCCAGAGATCGCCTAGTGCTTCATTATATATATACATGACATACATACATAACAATATAATATATATAGTATTATATCATCTATATATATATATATATATATATATATATATATATATATATATATATATATATATATGCACCCCTCGAATCCATTCCGTCTGAAATCGACCCCTCGACGCAATGACCCCCGATGATGCTGCTGATCACAGTTAAAACCCTCCCCTTCCCCCTTACTCCCCCCAAAACCGTCCCCCCCCCCAAACAAAATTAGGACCCCTTTGGGAAGTCGTTCCTTCTTACATCGTTATGTCTCTTTAACTGATATGTCACCATTTCAGGCTCCCACAGCCAGCGCCGCGTTCAAGGTCGAAGGTCACTATCCCCACTCCCACGCCCCCCCCGCCCCTAAAGCCAGTCCAAGCCCCGAGGCTGTGTCCAGAAGGACAAGGCATCCAAGGTTATGCCACAAGCGGCGGCAGCAGCAGCAGCAGCTGCAGCGCCCGCAGAAGAGAAGGCACCCTTTATTGATTGCCGGGTCGATGACCCGAGTGGGTGATCAAAAAGCACGTTTCCCTTTACTTAAGTTCTTGTTTTATTAAAATCAGGAACAGTTAAAGGGGACCAGCTCACACGCGCGCGCGCACACACAACACTTCCGCTCACCTTGACCTACTTACCTGCTTGCTTCTCTCTCTCTCTCTCTCTCTCTCTCTCTCTCTCTCTCTCTCTCATGACGCTTGACAAATAATTTCAATACCGATCTTCTCTGGGTATATCGACAGCATCCTGAAGCAGAGCTCTGATTAAAGAGCATCGAAGCGTAAGTTTCATCTGAAGTGTCTCCTAGTTTCCCATGGGAATCAGAGAGAGAGAGAAGAGAGAGAGAGAGAGATTCATCTACCTTTATTAAATTCACAGATCCTTCGCCTCTGCATAACAGTTAATAATAATCTGGCGGCCATCTTCGGGAACGTCATAAGCTTCTTGTGACCCGAAATGGAAAAGCGCTCGGTCTCTCTCTAACCCCAAACACCCTCCCCCCCCACCCACCCCCTTCCCCACCCAAAGCCGAAGCTTGCAAACACCAATCTCCTGTTCCTCTTTCATTTCCGCTCCCTCAAATCTCTCGAACTCATTTCCCGAAAGAGTTCAAGCCGGAGATGAGTGATGGCATCTGCTCCATTTCTCTGCCAGATTAAATAACAAGGCTTGGTCGATTTGCAAAACGCCTCGGGAGGCCTTCACGTTGTGACGATCGTTTCGAGATTATATAGATGAGATCTTGATTATATAGATGATGTCTCCTTCGTCAAATACCTTCAAGTTGTGACGATCGTTTCGAGGTTATATAGATGAGATCTTGATTTTATAGATGATGTCTCCTTCGTCAAATACCTTCAAGTTGTGACGATCGTTTCGAGGTTATATAGATGAGATCTTGATTTTATAGATGATGTCTCCTTCGTCAAATACCTTCAAGTTGTGACGATCGTTTCGAGGTTATATAGATGAGATCTTGATTTTATAGATGATGTCTCCTTCGTCAAATACCTTCAAGTTGTGACAATCGTTTCGAGGTTATATAGATGAGATCTTGATTTTATAGATGATGTCTCCTTCGTCAAAAACCTTCAAGTTGTGTCCGTGTTTTTAAAGGTTATGTAGATGATTCCTTCTTCAAATGCCTTCAAGTTGTGATCGTGTTTTTTTAACATTATGTAGATGATTTCTTCTTCATATACCCTCAAGTTATTGCAATTTTTTTCAAGAATATGCAGATGATATTTGATGTAGAGGAAAAATACTTTAGTGGCGATATTTCATTTATTTTTTTATTTTAACAGTTTAATTTGCAACTAATACAAACCATCCATGTTGGCATTTTAGGTTTTCACTTTAAATACCTTAAAAAAAAATTTTAAGGATCCCCTTATTCCCGTTTCCTCTTCCAATATTGCATGTCTACTACTGTAGGTAAAATTTCTGCCCTTGCTCCACAGAGCTGTGGAAGATAAATAATAAATAAATAAATAAATAAATAAATACAAATCTTCTCATGTCGATCTCTGAATGCGTAAGTTCCACGACTCTTCCCATTCACGAACGAGCTTTGGAATGTTCTTTCTAATTCCCTGTTTCCACAACTTCCTTCCATAAGGCGGGTCCTCCACCTTTGTCTGATTTCGATCCCTTTTTAAGAGTTGGACTAAAGATAGCAATTTTCTCGTTCGTTTAGCTTTGAAAAGAGCTGATAATTTTACTCGAAAGTACATTTCAGGGTATGAGAGAGAGAGAGAGAGAGAGAGAGAGAGAGAGAGAGAGAGAGAGAGAGAGAGAGAGAGAGATTTACGGGCTAATTCACCCCCATCACCATGAAATGGCCCTAATTACTGACATTGCCGGCCGCTATTCTCACGAATAACGCCGACAACACTCGTGATTACGCTCACCTAATTTTAAACCGTAAACCTGCGCTGTTTTCGACTGCAAAGATGACTGGCCCCTACGAACCAACCCCCTCCCCCCTCCTACCACCCACCCCCTAGGGAGGGGAAGGGGGACTATATCGTGAAGTAATCCAGATCACGCACAAGTCATTCAACAGAGGAAGCGTAGACTCAAAATGTCTGCGTCGGTATTACTATGACTCCTACCATTATTATTACTATACTACTACCACTATTATTCTGTTTACCGTAATGGATAGTCAGTCTTCTGTAACAAGTCAAAATGGCCGCCGACTTGCTAAAGAGAATCATGAAATGCAGAAAAAGAAACATCGACAGTTTGTTCGTCCTTTATTCCAGTTGCCAGAAGTCCAAGCAAGCATGGCATTTCAAATAAAAGAAATTAACTGACTCTAATTTTCAATGAACGTAGACTACACACTTAAAAATGGTTTGGAATATCAGCTCCCAATTCTCTCCTCAATGCTTGAAGAACTATTGGTAGGATTAGCAGACCAATACTACCTGAAAGGTGGCCTTGTCTTCACTAAAAAAAAAAAAATCAAGTCCATTCGCAAACACTTACTTTTCCCAATCATGGGTTCTCGCCCAAAACAAACTCATATAAACGCAAACAAGCAAACTGCATCTCCTCTTAA
>NC_061100.1:19883007-19910507 GCF_015104395.2 Macrobrachium nipponense | reverse complement strand
AACAAAATTGTGATTTTTGAAAAGTATATTTTATTATTATTATTTTTTACTGACGAAAAAACGGATAATAAAAAAAAATATGAATTTTTTACTCGTGCAAAGAGGTAAAACTAGAAACAGAATTAATTTTTGGACACAATAATGGCGGTAAAATTACCAAAAAAAAAAAAATTTTTTTACTCAGGGAACGTGGTAAAAAAAAAAAAAACAAAAAAAAAAAAAAAAAAAAAATAATTGTTTACTCACGAAAAGTGGTAAAAATAGTGAAAATATAAATTTTAGACTCACAAAAAGGGTTAAAATGAGAAAAATCTAATTTTTGGCTTGGGACCCCACACACACTTCCAAAAAAGCTGCGACAGTCAAACGCCCTTGACTTCGAATGACCAGTTTCTACAGCGTCTCAATATAAATTTTATTTTCAACTTTTATTGGAGAAAATATACAATATTTCACAGTTTCAATAGTATTTCAAGCAGACTATTATCAGTGTTATTTGCCAAAAATTAACAAATGTGATTTTGTTCTAACGTTCGATTTGACATTTAAATATTTTTAGCCTGTACATTTTACAAATAATTCTACGTATTTCAATAACATTTTCCTGTAGTTAACCATTTAAGCTTTGATCAGTATATATTTATTCTTCTATTGTTCTTGATTTTCTAAACCGTCTAATACCATCGTCTTCATCTTTAATTCCCGCTAACGAAATCCCAGCAACATTGTCACGAATAAATTGTTGAAAAAAGATACGTAGCATCGTGTATCAAAGGGACGCTTTAGGATGTTTGGGGTTGAGGGGTTGGGGGGGAGGGGGGGAGGGGGGGAGGGGGAGGGGAGGGGGGAGGAGGAGAGAGGTTTATGAATGATGATTAAATCACATTAGGTCAGGGTCCGTGGGAGAGAGTCCAAGGCAGGGCTATAAATGAATTATATTTATGAAGGCATGGGTGGCAACTGAGAGAGAGAGAGAGAGAGGGAGGTGAAGTTGCGCGAGATAAGCTATTCAACTTGAAATTACACGTATGAATAAATGCTAAAATGAGAGAGAGAGAGAGAGAGAGAGAGAGAGAGAGAGAGAGCAAAATACACAAACATGCAAAACCTACGGACCAAACTAACCCACTGTGTACGTGCAAGCTAACGAAAGAAGCACAAACTGGTTTCGGAAAAAAAAAGGGAGGAGCTGCTTAGAAATATCTCTCTCTCTCTCTCTCTCTCTCTCTCTCTCTCAGCTGGTCTCCTGAATGTTCGCCCGCCAGAAAAACATGTGCTAGAGTCTAAAAGTAAAAACTGAAAATTGAAAAAAAAAATTAAAAAAGGAAACACGTTTTCTTTCTTTCTTTCTTTTTATCTCCGTCTCACAAGAAAAAGAGAAGAAAAGAGAGAAAAAGAGAAAAATCAACACTAAAAAAAGGGAAAAAAGAAAGGAAAAAATTCCACCTTTCTTTCCTTTTATCTCCCTGCCTCACAAGAAAAAGAGAAGAAAAGAGAGCAAAAGAGGAAAGTGAGCACTTAAACAAAACAAAAAACAAAAACGAAAAACAAAAAAGCATCGGAAACCTGCCCAACCTTTGGCTCAGATCACCAAGTCTTTAAACAGCTTCCCTCAAATCAATACCATCGTTACACTCGCATCTCTCGCGTCCAGGAAGGAGCATTCTAAAAGAGGACACAGACGTATGTTCGTTGCTTGGGCAACAACGAGCACCCTTCGTAAATTAACCTGATTTCACTTTTATATGAAACAGCACGTCGTAATTTAGGCGCTCCTCATAATCGCCATATATATATATATATATATATATATATATATATATATATATATATATATATATATATATATATATATATACATATATATATATTATATATATATATAATATATTATATATATATATATATTATATATATATATATATATATATATATATATATACATACACACACACAGGCACACAAACACAAGTGTACATCACCAGCTCTTTATTTTCTTTATTTCATTGGCAACGATTGGAACTTGGCCAAAGAACAATCAGGTTTACTGTATATTATACAGGTAAATAGCACCACCTCTCACGATTGGTACCCCAATTCTACTCTTCGCGTTATACACCCTAATCTCTAATCCCCTGAAGTCCTGATCATCTTATGGGCCGCATCTTCTCTCCTCTAATCCACATTCCACATTACATGACCAAACCCTCCCAAAAGACACGACACAAAATATAATGTCCTATTCATAATATCCCCAAGACGACTCAATCTACGTTCCTTAATACAGTCCATAAATCTGGTTTCGGGATTGTAACAAACATATTATGGTGTGTAATATATGTATATTATGGTAAAAAACAAATGGTGTAAGGAAGGAACAGTAAAGTAATCATGTATCTGTTAACCAAGGATTATGAATGGGTTAATGCGAAAAGAGATGAGATTATATCCCATAATAAACTTCAGATACTTCAAGATGAACGTGAACATTTCTGACGATCAGCCCCGAGTATAATGAGACAACTGGACATCGAAACACTTAGAAAAGTTAGAAAATGCATACCACCAGAAGAGAGACCAGCAGTTACTGTAAGGTCCTAAATTTTTTTTTTTTTTTCAAGGAAATGATCATAACATTCACTCTGATCGGCTTTACTTATTGTTTCATTATAAAGAGATATCTCTAACATTATTCGAGCTACAAATGTCCTTTAATATCTAATTCACTCTACCTCGGAATTGATATATTTTCATATATGTAAACTAAAGGGGAATTTCGTCCTCTCGTGGGATCGAACCACCGTCCAGCGGACAGGGACGAAATCAAGACGACAGTTAGCCGAATCGATAACGTCACTGTCGTCTTGATTTCGTCCCTGTCCGCTGGGCGCTGGTTCGAACCCACGAGACACAAAATTATTATCAACAAAAATATTCTCCTTCGGTTGACTATATGAAAATATATCAATTCCGAGGTAGAGTGAATTAGATATTAAAGGACGTATGTAGCTCGAATAATTTATATGAATCACGGTAATGAGATAATTATTCATGCCTCTAACATTTGATTCTATTAGTCTCTCGCAGGACTGGGCAAGAAAAAGACATTGGTATTTGCTCTTGAAAATGTTAAAACCAAAAGTGCCGCCATGAAATCCTCTCTTGAACCCCGGCTGCCGATGACAAAGAGCTCACTGTCAGCAAGAATGAAAACAATTTTCCGATAATCTCTATAAAACCAAAGGAAAACAGCAGCATAGGTGCTTCGTCGACAGTTCGAAATCAGCGATATTTTTTTAACTGGGCTGAAGCTATCTGCCAAAATATCGCAGATTTAAAGCCTGACAACTAAAATGTTTCCCTAACTGTGCCATTTCTGTCGAAATTGCGAAAGCTTACTACAATGTCCCAATAAGCAAACTGATTAGAACGAATCTACGTTTATTTTTCTGTTACTATGGCTGGTATTACAGTATTGCAAAATTTAAAATGCTCCTTGCAAATATGCTATTTATTATTATCGACATTATTTGGAATAAGCACACATTATTTATCCATCTTCGACCCTAAGCCTCAAAGACCCAATCACGACCAATCATCCTCCAATTACCAATCTGAAGTCAAATGACCCAATCTCCAATCAATCCTTTCAACCTAACCCACACAGAAGAAGAAGTCCATAACTTCCCCCAATCTGGGAGTCGAATCCGAATGAATGTACCCAACACCCTTTTCCCACCCTGAACCAGGGAACCGAAACAGCCAGCCAGAGCCACGAGACTATTTTTAGGAGCTGGGAATCTCTCTCCTTCACGTCCGAGAGATCTGGAGAGATCTCGAGAGTCGCTGTCGGTGATGAGACAGCTGATGGGAGGAAGTGCGTGTGCCTTCAAAACGGGGGGAGAAGAGGGTTTGGGCGAAGGGTCGGCCATCTTTAATGGTCATGGTGGAACGTGTTTCGGCTACAGCTTGAACGAGTATGGACGGGCTTTTCGCAGCTTTACTGAAGTGGCGGCTGTAATGGCTCACTGAGATGGCACTACAGGTAAACAGGGACTCGACGTCGGGTTTGGCAAGTATGGAAGTTAGATAGCTGTCATTCTAGGACATTATAGGACTTGACGGTCTGGCACTGATTCTCATATGAAAATATATAATGATAATGTTTGGCCAGATAGTACGTACAGAAAAAGAGGTCAACAAAAATTCAGAAAAAGGTGTATGTGTTTTCATATGAAAAAAAAGAAGAAAAAAACTGACGAAATTCTCGGCAATCCATTCGGATTCAAATTGAAAGCACCCAAAGGCAGGTATACCTCGAGGACTCCCCGCCCGCCCCCCATACCCAGCCACTTCCCCGCATTCAAACACGACCCCATCTTGGTAGACTATACCTACCTCCCCACCCCATCACCCCAACCAAAACACCCTCCCTTCCCCCAACCTTGACATTTGGAAAGATGACCTTGACACTGGGGAATTAAAGAGCAGAGAGCTTAAGGGGACCACGGAAGAACCAACAAGCGCCCCCCCCCCCCACCCCCCCCCCCCCCCCCCCCCGTCTCTCGCCCCCCACAAGGCCCCGACCTCCGGCTAGCAAACATGGAGATTCTTCGGGAACGCAAGTGCCGTCCACCTGCAGCAGCTGATAATCAGCTCTAAACCCACACCCGCCTTTTCTCCCCAACCCCATCAACTTCCACCTGAGAGCCCCTCCACCTGCCGCCCCTCCCCCCCCCCCCCCCCTCCTCCGCAATCTCCAACAAAAGGGCGGAAGCATTAAACGAAGGTTTTTTTTGGCAAAGTCTCTGATGGAACTTAACGGTAGTTTAAGGGATTATGGCAAGGAAGGTGGAATGAAGGAACGGACTTTGGGATTTTTTCGATTAAGAGTGCCATGGAGAGAGAGAGAGAGAGAGAGAGAGAGAGAGAGAGAGAGAGAGAGAGAGAGAGAGAAGAGAGAGAGAGAGAGAGAGAGAGAGAGAGAGAGAGAGAGAGAGAGAATTTAAAATCTTATCAACTCCTCTGTGAGAAAGTTGAAAATGGGAATCTAAGAGCATATCTACCGAGACAAAATATCCACACGAGTACTACTAGCAAAAAATAATGTATTAAATTTCTAACTCACATCGGGATCGAACCCAGGACCCTCAAATGAAATGTGAGTCAGAAATGTATTTATATTGCACACATGGATGTGTATTGTTTATTTCCGATTACTTTCTCGATACAATACCATTATAATTATGCATTTGTACATGATGTGAAGATAATAAAACGCCAGCTTACTGGTTCAATAAATCAATACTCAACAAAATAAGAATCCTCCTTAGTAACAATAAGACACGTCAACTAGACTGTTTTTATCTAGTTTAACTATTAATTGACATATTTGTCATATTGTTGAAGTTTCCAAAGGCAAATGAAGCCGAGGTACGATATATCTGTCGTCTCAAAACATTAAACAACAACATCCGATGAGTTTCTGTGTCATTACAGGGAATGCAAACAGGTCTTCATTAACGTACTTCCCGCAAGTTTTACTGCTATCAGTAACTGATTGACAGTTTCATATAACATGACCACTACATTCCAAGAGCAGTGGATGTGGCTGCATCTAAGAATACCACCATTTAAAAAAAAGTCTGGCTTTTCTCTATCCACGAGTTCCTTCTTGACCTCTGCTCGATTCTTTGGTCACCGTCTTCCTATATTTTCTCGCCTTTTCTTTCAAGTTCAGTATGTCAGGCTAAATGTACTGCCACATCCGTTGACAGGGCATATAAACTAGGGCTGGAAGGATTAGATATTTTTACGTGGCTAGGAACCAATTGGTCACCTAGCAACGGGACCTACAGCTTATTGTGGGATCCGAACCACACTATATCGAGAAATGAATTTCTATCACCAGACATAAATTCCTCTGATTCCGCGTTGGCCGAGCCGGGAATCGAACCTCTGACCACCGGATTGGCAGCCGAGCGCGAAAACCACTCGTCCAGCGTGGAACACTCTCTCCAAGTAAATAAACAAATAAATAAATATATAAATAATTACATGTGTGTGTATTAAATAATTATGCGGGGAGAGAGAGAGAGAGAGAGAGAGAGAGAGAGAGAGAGAGAGAGAGAGAGAGAGAGAGAGAGAGAGAGAGAGAGGTGTCTTCACTTCAAAAGATTTCACGTCAGTAGGTTACGTAAAGCGAGGAATTTTCGGGGGTCCTTCGCATAATCGTGCAGCGACCACTCTTGCCAATTCAGCCACAAAACAAGACCAGCTCCTCCCGCCCGGCTACTTCACGACCACCTTGTTTGCGACGCCAAGGAGTGAGTGGCGAGAATGAATACGCCAATACAAACTGTTCAAAGTTTATGAATTCACCCGACAGACTTTCGGCATTAATTCAACATGACTGTTGCCAGTGTACCAATAATATCGAGAGGTGTGCATGATGTACAACGTACAGCAACTGACATCTAGACATATAGCAACTAATATATATGTACGTATGCAAGATGTACAGCAATAATCATCTAGAGTCAAGCAAAACGTAAATAAACAACTGATATCTAGACATACGCAAGATGTACAGATGTAGTGCAAATAATAAATAGATATACGCTAGACGTACAGCTGTACAGCAACTGATATAAAAGCGTATGGAAGATGTATAGATGAACAGCAACTGATATTTAAACGTATACAAGGTGTACTAATGTATAGCAAATAATAAAAAGACGTATGCATTACGTACATACGTATAGTAACTAATATCTAGCCGTGCACAAGATGTACAGCAACCACTGTATAGACACATGCACGATGTACTACAGATGTATAGCAACTGATTTCTAAACGTGTGCTAGATGCAAAGACGTATACATGGGGTATGAGCCCACAGCCCACAGTCACGAAATGATCTGCGTCGTCGCTTTGCCAGTGCGTGCTACTCTCTTACCAGGGGGTCAATCACCACTGAAATGAGTGCGTGCTATTCGTTTTTTAGCAGAGACTGATGAAGCCTCCAATCAGCTGTTATAAAGATGCCACGATGAAGCGGTATTCAAACATATATAAGTATATATATTTCATTATATATCTACTTCATCTCTGTATTCTTCTTGTTTCTTTCCTCTTTGCAATATATTTATTTTCCTATTTAGTTTCTTATTGTGTTCATGGCCTTTTATTATTTATTATTTAGGAAGTGAACGCAGTATATAATAATAATAATAATAATAATAATAATAATAATAATAATAATAATAATAATAATAATAATAATAATAATAATAATAAAGACTTTAAAACGTAGATCCAGAGATTATTATTATTATTATTATTATTATTATTATTATTAAATTGTTTAGGAATAAGTAGGAGGAGGTAAAGGGAAATGCAGAGAGAAGCGATCCAACTTTTTAAAAATGGAAACATAAGTTAACCACATAATAAATAGATAAAAATGTATCAAAATGCAAAGGCGAAACAGTATTACGGTAGTCATAGTGGCTGAATACAAGTTGCCAGATCAAGTTAAGGATGCGTCAGGGAACCTTAACCGATGCCCCTTAGCGGACCTGTTGTTCGTGCCATACTCGGTTGATTTATGGTGGCTGAGATGGGAGTCAAGAACAGGTTACTGGTTAAAAGGTTACTTTGTAACATTGCTTCTGGCATCGTGGTATTAAGAACTGACTGGCAGAGGTTCCTGGTTGTTGAGGACGGAATGATGAATTGGAACCAAGCCTTACATTCTTACATAATTTCTATTTCAGTCAAACCAAGAGAGAGAGAGAGAGAGAGAGAGGAGAGATTGAGAGAGAACGAGAGAGAGAGAGAGAGAGAGAGAGAGAGAGAGATGGGACTAACATTCGAAAAACTATGTATACGTCAACACTTAAAAAACGAGAGAGAGAGAGAGAGAGAGAGAGAGAGAGAGAGAGAGAGAGGGAGCTCTGGGCTCCTGTCGGGTACCATAAGAGGTGGAAGACCCAGCCCCACGTGGGTGAGAGAACTATATAAGAGAGAGGAGGCTGGAGGACGAAGAAGAACGGAGATCAGTGAAAGATAAAGCACAGGAAAGACGCGAGAAGAGGCAGAATTTCATGGAGGTTCTTTGCGTCACGCGGCGTTGGAGGCAACGATGGCAAAGGCGATAATAAATGTGCCGACAGTACACCCTCTCCTTTCAGATGGGTTTGCTCTTGAGGGCATTAACCTTACGGTTCTGGGAAAATCATTCGCAGGTTGTGATACGAGAGAGAGAGAGAGAGAGAGAGAGAGAGAGGAGTTACAAGGATTAGGACGTCTTAAAGGCTTGTTAGTCCATCCAAGGAGACATCGCAGGAGTTACAAGGATTAGGATGTCTCAAAGACTTGTTAGTCCATCCGAGAGAGAGAGAGAGAGAGAGAGATTCACTCTCGAAAATGTACATACACATATGCACCACCGGAACCATGAGAGAGAGAGAGAGAGAGAGAGAGAGAGAGAATACACATACACCTAAACACCCATGAAAAAACAAGATATACACACACACACACAACCATCTACTGTACATACGGCAGAGAAATACAAAGAAGGGGAACCGCTGACGAGATCATTCATAATCCGGCTGTTGCAATCAGTAGGATGCCTTTAAGAGACGCTGATTTATCTAATCAATACACAATGCAAATGAAATTCGCAATCACATCCATCACACCTGCAACGTGACGCACCGCTCACGTATAAGTGAATCATTCCGATGGAAGCACTCGCAACGCACACATAATACATACATACATACATACATACATATGTGATGTACACGATATAGTTACAACCTATAGTAGATTCACATTAGCCGTTGTTTTTATTGATATAAACTCTTACTTGATCTTCTGGGATCTAGCTATAGTAGATTCACATCAACCGTGCATGTGATGTCTAGGCCCGTCCCTTACGCCGCTCCTGATTGGATGTTGAGAAACCAATCACAGGGCTGGAAACTCTCAGTCTCTCTCGAGTCTCCACATGGGCAGGACGTATGTTCCACCTCTCCTGAGGGATACTTTTGAAAGACGTATCCCTCAGGAGAGGTGGAACATACGTCCTGCTTGTGTTGATGTGAATCTACTATAGCTAGATCCCAGAAGATCAAGTAAAAGTTTGTATCAATAAAAACAACTATTATTTAAATTCAAAATATAAAATACCGCCATTCTACACTCAGTTCAGGAACGAAACCAAAAGACTGTTTTATATCCTCATACAGAAACTCAAAAGCAACATAAAAAAAATATGTAGGTTAAACAAACACAAATGCATTAAGCAGCCTGTGATACGTTCTTGCGAGAGTTTTCTGCAGGATCAACAAACCATTGGACTTTTAGTCCCGAGTCTTGACGATTTTTAACTAGATGTTTGCTCGTCATCAAGTTTAATTGATGATTAAATCCTTCGTTATAGTGTGATCAACATTCGCTCCAAACGGCGGTTTCCTTCTCCGAACCTCCGAACAGGGTTGGGGCAGACGTCCTCTTTCTGAATACATAAAAAAAAAAAAACTTTCTTTAGTTTAATTTCCTAACCATTGTCACCTGCAACTGTTAACGTCTTAACAAGCGACGAATGGCATCGAACGCCATCTACCTCACACGTCTGCACCAGCTATCAGTAACCAAATGAGAGTTTTGCTTATATAATAAATTAGAGGCTTCACGGGGCTTCAAGGTCTCTTCTCACGTGTGGAGATGTTGATGGCAGGGCTGGAGTGTCGTTACGTATGCTTGCCAGAAGCGCCACTCGGTAATGCAGCGAATGAATAACCATAATGGTAGCATATTTCAGGAGTGGTTTCTTGAATTTAATGTAGCGAGCCTAAGATCGACCTTGCTTGCTCTAAATAAAATGATATCGCTGTAAAAATTTGGAATTTAATGTAGCAAGCCTAGGATCGACCTTGTCTTGTCTACATAAAATGATATCGCTGTAAAATCTGACAAACATACGTACATACTGACTTCGACAAAACATTCAGAATAAAACTGGTTTATTTCGGGCACAGTTATTCTTACACAAGTAAAATAAACTACTTTTTTAACACAATAATACTAAAATATTACAAATTAAGCAAAACCCCTGGAAAGTACCTTAAACAAAATACTGATTTATATTATTACCGCTTAAACAAAAGCCCTGGAAAATACCTTAAACAAAATACTGATTTATTGATATTACCGTTTAAACAAAAACCCTGAAAAATACCTTAAACAAAATACTGATTTATTGGTAAAGAAAAGACAATAATATGGATCTATGTCATAGAAACGTGTCTAATAAAATAAAATCCTTATTCCTGTCATTTGTTGTGCTCGCCCAACATTGACCAAAACCAGGTACAAAAACAAAGGAAAGAAAAAGACAAAAAACTGACGAAAACGCCCGCAATCCAGCGAGGGAAAAAAGCCTTCAATTTGGCAAACTATATGCAAACAGTCTCGGGACTAAAATCACTATTTAATTTCACAAGGAACTTCGCTGGAAAGACTGACCATCAAATGTCAAGAAGATGACTGACGATTTAGTGAGCTTGCTCATTCGTAGTCTCCATAAAAACGAAAAAAAAAAAGATGTGTAAAGATTTAAAAAAAGAAAAAAACTGACGTTTTAACGGCTCTGTCTGAGGAAAAAAAAAAAAAAAAAAAAAAAAAAAAAAAAAAAAAAAGCTAGACACGACCTGGATAAAACTACTATGACTTGAGACATTTATGTTCATGTACTGCAAGATGATAGCGTTGACTTAGAGTCACAGCTTCTGATTTACAACTCTCTCTCTCTCTCTCTCTCTCTCTCTCTCTCTCTCTCTCTCTCTCTCTCTCTCTCGCTCTACAGGGAAAGGCCAAATATCTTTAATTCCCGATAGCAATATCCTCTGTTATAATAATAATAATAATAATAATAATAATAATAATAATAATAATAATGAGCTTAAGAACCTCTGTAACGAGGCTGCAATATTGACAATTAAAAGCAACAGTAGTGTCAACAATATATACAAAAACATATATATATATATATATATATATATATATATATATATATATATATATATATATATATATATATATACACACACACACACACAAGATTAAAAAAGTATTTTTAACACTGCTGTGGCTTTTGATTATCAATAATAATAATAACAACAACAACAACAACAACGAATTACGTTATAAAAAGTAACGTAGCAGAAACAGATAAAACCCATAAGCTGGGCAACACAAGATCCATTCATCATAAGAGTCAAACACAACAAGGAATGCAGTCAAACGCACAAATGCAGCTCGTGATGAACAGGAGCGCTCTCCACACCGACTGAGGGAAAGGAAGGATTAGGGAGCCTTAATTAAAATGTTCAAGTACTCAAATTTTCATAATTAAAATAGGCCTCCCGAGTAGGAGGCGACAATGACTTTATTAGAAATAAGTAAAGTAGCAGCTGAAATACGCAAAGAAGTGCCAGAAATAAGTAAGGATTACAGAAAATACGTAAAGAAGTAGCAGAAGTAAAGAAATGACAGTAATAAGTCGAGAAGGAGCAGAAGTAAAGAAGTGGCAGAAATAAAGATATGGCAGTAATAAGCAAAGAAGTGGCAGTAACAAGTAAAGAAGTAGCAGGAATAAGTCAGGAAGTGGAAGAATTAAGTCAGGAAGTGGCAGTAATAAGACAAGAAGTGTCAGAAATAAGACAAGAAAGTGGCAGAAACAAGTAAAAAAGTATCAGAAATAAGATAGAAGCTTTAGGACAAAATATAATAATAGTCATTTTAGCAGAATTCATTGCACCCTTGAAAATAAAACCTCAACATCGACGACTCGTACTCGGTATCTATTATAAGAGTGAGTTCCTTGCTATTCAAAACTCATATGAAGCAAGATAAAACACCCCTCCCCTCTCCCTCTACCGCTCCCCCCCCCACTCATCTCTCTCTCTCTCTCTCTCTCTCTCTCTCTCTCTCTCTCTCTCTCTCTCTGTTAGTCAGAGCACACACCTTCAACGTCCTCTTATGATGCAAGTTTGAGAGATTCCGTAGTCATTAATCTCGCACACTTTTTAGCAATTCTGCACAAAACGCAACTCCTATTTTTTTTCACCCTTTTTTTATTATTATCACTTTCATCTACACAATTCTGCGCCCAGTTAAATCGATGGCAAATTCTGCATCCAAAGAATTTGCATTAAATTCCGTTAGAATACTTTTCCTTATCTATCGGTTAGCACGACCACCTTGAGAAAATTTCTGAATAAAATCATTTTTGAAAATCACCTGAGAGAGAGAGAGAGAGAGTATGAGAGAGAGAGAGAGAGAGAGAGAGAGAGAGAGAGAGAGAGAGAGAATCTGGGTTCACACAGTTCTGCAACCTCACCAATCAATCATTTTCGCCCGAACACAAAAAGCCTACATTCTAATCTAGACGCGAAAAAACTAATCTGACCAAAAATATATATATATATATATATATATATATATATATATATATATATATATATATATATATATATATAAAACTACATTCTAATCTGGACATGAAAAACTAACATACCAAGCAAGACCCAAAAAACATCATTCTAATTTGAAAATGAAAGACAAAACATTGTAATCTGGACACGAAAAAAAAAAACTAATCTGGATACGAAAACAAAACATTCGAATCTGGACACGAAAAAATCACAAATTCTTGGTAATTTGTATTTTTCCTAGCGATACTTACCTCGAACCATTTCATAGGAGATTCCCGGATGTCGATCCGGGTCCGACCAGAAAATTCTGGTTATATGCCGCACCCAGGTCAGGCCTATGCCCCAGGGGTCGAAGACCAAGCCATCCTAATGACCTATAGTCAGTCCTTCTTACTCCACTCCGAGGTGTCTCCCCTAAGCTTCCGCGGGGCTGGAAGGGCGGGATTCTAATTCCATGGTTCGAGGTAAGTATCGCTAGGAAAAATACAAATTACCAAGAATTTGTGATTTGTTCCGATGCGAGATACTTACCTCGAACCATTTCATAGGAGGACTTACCCCTTAGGAGGAGGGGGCGAAGGTTAGGGGAGGGAAACGGCCCCCAAAGGTGATAGGTCAGAGGAGGGGCGACTGCTCCCTTAGAACCCAACCCAGCCCGTTATCGTGGGTGTTGGTTAGAGGGGTGCAAGGCAAGCCTGGTGCGGGTAACCAAAACTTGACATGTAAACTGTGGTTTGTACTGAGAACCATAGCACTCCTGCGTATCTACCTGAGTATCCTGGATTCCTCGCTCCCAACCAAAGGCCCAGGGATAACAAGGATAAGGATTAGGGGGATTTGAGGAAAAACCCACACACACTCACATACACTCAATACACCACCGGCCCGTCCACCCCAAGAAGATTGGAGAGGGGACCTAGACCTGTTGCTGGCCTGCCACCACGGGGCCAATCTCAAAGGCGTCGAGCGACCTTCTCGTGCAGTCTTTTAGATAGTGGCTGTGAATGTCGACTGCCTATTCCAGACTCCTGCCCTCAGGACCTGGTCCACTGCCATGTTCTTTGAGAATGAGAGGGACACCCAATTCCCCTTGATGTCATGGGGCTTGGCTCCCTCTGGAGGGGAAAGGCCCCCCTTCTCGTAGGCTCTCCGGATGGTTTCTCTCAGCCAAAAGGAGATGGTGTTTTTCGAGGCTGCCTTCTTCACCCTTCCCGTGGTGACGAAGAGATTCTTTACCTCCGGCCTGAACCGGCTGTTCTTTCCATGTACTCCGAACTGCCCTCACCGGACAAAGGAGGAGATCCTTAGGCTGGTCCGATTTCGGGAGGGCAGGGATGGAAAACTCCACGAACCTGAGATCCGAGCTCGAGGGGTTCTGATTCTTAGCCACGAAGGAGGGGACAAACCTGAATGAGAGTTCCTTCCATCCCCCCCCCTCGTGTGGGTCACTACATACGAGAGGCCGTGGAGCTCCCCCACCCTCTTCGTGGAGGCCAGGGCTAGCAGAAAACACTGTCTTGAGGGTCAGCTCCCTATCCAGGATGTCCTTGAGCGGCTCGAACGGGGGCTTCCTCAGGGAATCTAAAAACTATTGCAACATCCCAGCGTGGAACCAAGCCAGCGCTGGGGAGGGCACTTCTGCTCAAAGCTCCTTATGAGCAAGGACAGAGGCTTCGAGTTCCCCCCCCCAGATCCAGCCCTTTCAGGGAGAAGACCTGGCTCAATGCGGACCTGGCTCCTTTGACTGCTGGAATTGACAGGCCCTTGTCCAACCTCAGGTAGGTCAAGAATTCTGCGATGTCTGGGATCTTCGCTCGGAGAGGTTCCAGGTTACGCTTTCTACACCAGGCCCCAAAAACCTTCCACTTTGCCTGGTAGATGTTAGCGGAGGATTCCCTCAAGTAAACTGGACATGTGAGAAGCCACCCTCCCAGAAAACCCTCTCCTATTTAACAGCCGCTCGATAGTCTCCAGCCGTGAAGGGAGAGGGCTGGGGGAATGTTTCCTGTGGAACCTCTCGAAGTGGGGCTGTCGTCACCTGGTGGGCGCCTGGGGGGCAGCTCCCAAGGAGGATGAGAGGCCAAACTCTAGAAGGTCCGGGAACCACTCCCTGTCCGGCCACCAAGGCGCCACCAACGTCAGGGCCGCCCCTTTCGCCTTTCTTAGATGGTTGAGGACCTGCCCTGAGGACTGCAAAGGGAGGGAAAAGCGTACATGTCCAGGCCGTCCCACGGGTGCTGGAACGCATCCCCCAAAACCCAAAACGCGGCTGGGTCCGGCACCGGGGAGCAGTACACCGGCATTTGGTGTTTAGCCTCGTAGCAAACAGGTCCAGGATGGGAGCCCCACTTCCCTATTAGTTCCCTCGCTACTTCGGGGTGTAGGGACCATTCGGATCCCACACCTGACCCCATCTGCTGAGGCCCGTCGGCGACTACGTTTTTCTGCCGGGAATGAATCTTGCCTCAAGGAGGTCCCAAGGGCTTCGTTTTGGCTCAAGATCTCCTCCGTCAATCCGCAGAGATCCCTGATCTCAGCTCCTGCTTCTTGACGTAGCGACCACTGTGGCATTGTCGCACATCAGACACACCGAGTGTCCTCCCACTGCTTCCTTGAATGCTTCCAGGGCATGCTTTACTGCCAAGAGCTCCAGTTTGTTTATGTGGAAGGTGCTCTGCTCTTGCGACCATATCCCCCGCACTGAGAGGGAATTCAGGTGGGCCCCCCAGCCTACCTTCGACGCCGTCCGTAAACAGGAGCATCTCCGGGGGCACAGACCCGAGGGGCACACCCCGACGAGAGTTTGCAGGATTCAGCCACCAACCGAGGGCCTTCCTTGCTGCCAGTGAGATGGAAACCGGCTTTTGAGGTGTTTCCTCCTTCTGGGACCACCTACTTTCAGGTCCCATTGTAGTGGCCTTAATCTCAGCCTTCCCTGGGGACTAGTTTTTCCAGGGAGGACCAGGTGGCCTAAAAGCCTTTGCCACTCCTTTGCGGTCGCGGGGTGGCTTAGGAAGTTGCAGGCAATTTTTCGGAGGTTTGCCAGCCCTGTCCCCGAGGGGAAAGCTCGCCCACTTCCGTATCCAATTCCATCCCCAGGTCACATCCGGTGGAGGGAGCTAGAATGGACTTCTCCCAGTTCACCATGATTCCCAGGGTTTTGCAGAATGCCAGGAGGGAGTCTCTCTGTCCTATCAAGCGCTCCGTTTGAGGAGGAAGGAGTAGCCAGTCGTCGTAGGTACCTGAGAAGGCGTATACCCCTCTTGTGGGCCCAAGAGCACACCAGGGAGAACACCCTCGTGAACACTTGCGGGCCGTTGCCAGTCCGAAGCAGAGTGACTTGAACTGGAAGGTCCGGTCCATCCCAACTTATGCGAAGGTTATTTCCTGGAGGACGGTGTGTACCGGGATCTGGAAGTAGGCGTCTTTGAGATCCAGGGACATCATGAAATCCCCTTGCCTCACGGAAGCCAGCACCGAGCGTGGTGTTTCCCATCATTGAAGGGCGTCTTTAGGATGAACTGAGTTGAGGACCGAAAGGTCTATGACCGGTCGCCACCACCCCCCTGACGACTTCTCCACCAGGAAAAGTCGACTGAAGAACCGGGGGAGCGATCCACCACCTGCTGGAGGGCTCCCTTCTCCAGCAGTGCCCGAACTTCTAGCCTTAGGGCTCCCTGTGCACAGGGTTCCGGGGCTGAGAGGCCAGATTGGCCGGCTCCCCTGTCAAGGGAGGCTTCTGGTCTAGGAAGGGGATTCGGTAACCGTCCCTGAGGACCTGACTGTCCAGGGCTAGCTCGCTCCGAGATCCTCCCAGTTCTGCCAACAGCTCGAGAGGCAACCCCCCACCGGTGGCGAAAGACACGGTAGAGGGCCTCGACTCCTACTTCCTCCTAGGGAAGCGGTTGTTACGACCCCTCCTGGAAGAAGTAGGGTGTCTGGGCCTGAAGGGTGCCTGGGAAGGAGGGAGGGTCCTGGGGGAGGGCTGAGTTCCCTGGTCTCTCCAGTTTCCGCAGGGGTGATTCCGTGGGGGGAGCCGAGAGGGTCCTATTCTGAGGTTTCGGCCGCTCACTAGGTCTTTTCGGCACCGACTGACGTAGGGAGGGGCCCTATACCTAAACGATTGGGCCTTGGCTGGCCTTCCTCCCCCGTTCCACAGACTCCTCCACTAGCTTCTCCGGAAAGAGAGCAGCTCCTTCCACTGGGGCGTTTCGAAGGGTCCTTAGTTCCCTCTCAGGAATGCTCCTAGGGAGTTTGCCAGGCACAGAGTCCCTCCTCCTCAAGATCCAGTTCGCCCAGGACGAGACCATTGGGTCGTGAGGAAGCCCAAGGACTTACCCCCCGACAAAATTAGTTCTTTGAATTGGGCAAGAGAGGCCTCGTCCCTCAAGTCGTAGGAGGGTGGGGAACCTGGCTACCGCCCCGGACCACAGATCTACCAAGAAGCCACATGAATCGAGGTCCACGCTGTTGACTTCCATAGCCATAGCCTCCTGGTGAGAGAAGGAGACTAGTCCCGACGTGAGCCTCTCTTCCGAGAGTCCGGGCGCTAGGGCTGCCAAGTTACCTTCCACGGATTTGGGGAGGAGAGGGGCACCTCCCAGGGCCATATAGCCTCCTCTGACTCGCTTAGACGCTGGGAGTAGTCTAGCCGAGGAGTGCCAACGCAAGGAGTTACTGGAGCCTGCAATGAGTTTTTTCCACCACCGTCAGGGCCTTCTCCGTATTGGTGGACCTAGGGAGGCTGAGAGAGGGCTTTGGGTTCCTCTGGATCCCTGAACAGAAAGTCCACCCCGCCATGGATCTGTTGTCCTCTACCGTCGGGGCTGGCTCCCTCTAGTCGGTTTCATGGACCTAATCAGAGAGAGGACTCTCCGTGAAAGCAGAACCTTCATCCACTGGACCCAATTCCTCCAGGGCATTCTGGAGTACCTCCTGGATAAGGGTCTCTTCCTCGCGTCCCGCGACGGAGGAGAGGCCCCAGACCCTAGCTGGAGGGAAGCTGGAGAAGCTCCCGGAGAGGGGCTCCTAAACCCAGTTGCACACCGGTCTCCTGCGAGGGGGATGCCCCGAACGCCTGGCCCATCCCGAGGAGGTACTCATACCTGAGCGGTGGAGGGGCTCGCCCCCCCTAAGGAGGTATCGGCTCTAGGCTCCATCCGCGAAGGCGACAATCGTGTGGGAACACGGAAGAAGGGAGCCCGCTCGGTCATGGAGGCCAACCTATGGGCTGACGAGACCGAGGCAGGATCCACCGGACCGAGGGACGAGTAGGGAGGGAGACGGCTGGGAACCCCCCATGAGAGACCTTCCTGGGGGCCCATTGGGGTGGGGGCCACCCTCGGGGAAGGAGAACGCCTCCGCCCTGGGGGGAGATGTCCCGACGCCTGTCACTCCCTCTAGCTACGATCCCGCACGATGAGAGCGGGAAGAGCCGCTCGAGGACGAGGGGTAACTACGTCTCCTGCGTCTCCCATGACGGCGCCTCTTCTTGGACGGAGCGCCTCCTCCTACGGGAGGATCTCTCCCTTGAGTAGTAACTTGAAGAACTCCTCTCCCCTGACGAATCCCGACGTTCTCTTTGCTTCTCCTCCGGCGACTCCCATCGCGGGGGAACGCGAGGAGCGTTTCGGCCGCGTCGGGCACCTCTATCACATCGGGACCGCCCCTGAAGGCCGCCCTCAAGGCCATTCCCGCTCCTCCTGTCCCCTAGACGGAAGCCCCAGGACGGAATGCATCGTCCTTCACTGGGGATCTCCCCGGAGTACGAGGGGGAAAGACATCCCCAACGGCAGAAGGGAAAAGGGTTGGAGCCGGGTGGTTGGGTGGATCCGTGACCGGTAAAACCGGTCCGGGTCCGGCGCGAGCGGCGAGCTCCGCTCGAGAGCGGGAGGGGCCGCAGCGAGGCGAGCTGTAGCGGGGAGAGCCGTAGACGAAGCGGGGAGAGCCGAAGCGGGAAGCTCCCGCAGAGGGGAGGGACGGGTCCCCCCCCCTGCACCGATGCCAAGAGAGAGGACCAGGACGGGAGCCCTGGAGCTGCAACCGCGACCAGCAGTCCCTCAGCACCGCGGAAGCCTCCGGTACCACCTGTTGGGGAAACGACTCATCGGTACCCCCCCTGGGGGGAGACCCGGCAACGGACTTCACCTAGGCCCCCTCGCTGGGAGGGGCAGGAGAAAGAACCTGTAGCAAGGCGGGAGACTTCTCTCCGACGATACCGAAGGAGAAGGGGCGCCGCCGTCTCTGCTGCTGCTCTCACTCCTCGATCCCCGCGAAATCTTCGCCGAAGAAGATTTAGATTCTTTTTCTTCTTAGTGGAAGCCAATCCCACTGATACGATGGCCAAAGAAAAGCACTCCAAGCACGTGTTGTCTTAGAGCAAGCGCCCCCCCCTACACGAATTACACAAAGAATGAGGATCAATCAGAGGGGGCGAGAGAAAAGCTCCACAAGCCCGTCCTTCAGGACCGGGGCAACGACGTTGAGGCTCCGAGGCCGACATCGCACCAAAACACGATACACGCACACAAAGCACACACACGGACAAAGGATAAGGGCCGACACCGGACGAGCAGGGGCGTATTCACGCTCCTGCGACCGAGAAGGACTGACTATAGGTCATTAGGATGACTTGGTCTTCGACCCCTGGGGCATAGGCCTGACCTGGGTGCGGGCATATAACCAGAATTTCTGGTCGACCCGGATCGACATCCGGAATCTCCTAATGAAATTGTTCGAGGTAAGTATCTCGCATCGGAACAAATACTAATATGGACACGAAAAACCAAATTTCTAATCCTGACACCAAAACCAAAATCTCGAATCTGGACACGAAAAACAAAAAAACTTAATCCGAACACGAAAAACCAACTTTCTCATCCTGAAACGAAAACCAAATTTTCGAATCTGGACACGAAAAACAAAAAAACTAACCAGGGAACGAAATAAAAACTACACTGTACCCGAAAATCCGGCATTCTAATCTGCACAACAAAAACCAACATTCTCATCTAAGCACGAAAAACCAACAACACCTACAAATAAACTATCCAGGTGCGCATTAGCACCACCGCTCGGCGACACTCTTCGTTCTTCGTCAAGATAGAACAGTCTTTCCATAGTGATGAAGCAAGTTCCTCCCTCGCCCCCCCTAACAGACTCTAGACTTCCAAGGTTGAACTTCAAGGTAAGAAATGACGCATAGCAACTGCTTGCCTTCCAAAGTGTCAAAGAGTTCCATTATTTGCTCCTAAAAGATGTCCACGTCATTTTATGTCAAGTCTTATATAATTATATACTCGTATGGTTTGCATTTGTACGTGGTCTCTGCTATTCGGTGGGTAGGAGATTATATTTTATTCGGTTCTGTAATATTTCTATATGTTCGCCCTGTCAAAATGTTACATAAACCCCAACAAAGGTCTTGATTTACTTCGGTATCATGACGTGACACCCTATTACTCATGATTAATGTGCTATACACTATATTTTTCTTACTGTGCTAGAGTGAATAGTCCTTATAAACGACTATCATTTACCTGTCAAACCTGCCCTGCACAATCGTGAGATTTCGCGTTCACCTTAGATTAAAGGACCAAAAACGTCTAATAAAAGTAATGCAACTCTAAAACCTTCAAAAATAAATAAATAACACAACTCAGTATGGGACAACAATATTAACAGTTATTGAACTTCTATATTCTCAGGCTCTCCACAAGCCTGAACCAGTTCGACAATTCTGTTAACTGCAATTACAGATAACGAGGATTGGATGTGACAAAGGGTTGAGTCTCAACACTCGGAATCGATGCTTGTTGACTGATTTGATATCATTAAAGTATTACGTGAGGTGCGATGACGGCACTCATTCCCTACTTGTAAAATGGAAGGATCTAACACTCTAAAATCGGGTAACACCCCAACGGCTGTTCACATTAGCACAGTCTCGTCAAGACTTAAAGAAATGAGGCAGCTAGCAATCGGCTCCTAAACCCCTTCACAACAGAGCACACTTGGCGTGAGGCTACCGACCCCATCTCATAACTATTTGATGAATAGAAGCAGATAACACATGTTCGGAAAAAAAATTATAATACCGTACCATGTCGAAAAAAATTACGAAACCGTACCACGACGAAAAAAATTACGATATCGTACCATCTCTAAAAAAAATATGATTACCGTACAATGTCGAAAAAATTTTACGATACCGTACCATATCGAAAATTTTTTTACGATACCGTACCATGTCGAAAAAAATTACGATACCGTACCATGTGAAAAAAAATACGATACCGTACCATGACGATAAAAATTACGATAACATAACATGTCGAAAAACATTTACAATACCATACCATGTCTGAAAAAACCCACTTGCGATATCGTAGAATAAAAATAAACGTTTCGTGACTCTGCTATTCAAGATTTTTTTTTATATTACTAAGCATAATCATAAATCAAAACTTTGTACTACTTAAATACCACGGAAGTCTAACATTTATAACACAAGTCATTTGTCAACATATGTGAAAGACGAACAGACAGACATGCATTTGCTATATCCTCCTAAAGGTAACTTTATTAGACTTCATTGTGGAGGTCTAACAAGGACACGCTGGCTCTTTGAGAAACAAAAAATCAGGCCTCTATCTTTAGTTAAAAAAAAAAAAAAAAAAAAAAAAAGGCTGTAACTGGAAAAAAAAATTCATGCCACATCTTTTGTAAATACAGAACAAATATTATAAGATGAAAAAACCATGAAGACCATACAGACGTCAACAAGAAAACTGGTCCACCAAGACGAAGAGACCAAAAAGGTCTACAGGCAACGTATAGCAAGCGTTCACCAAGGGTCACTCCCCCTAACTTGGCTTACATCAGGAAACGATCTTTTTTATTGCTATTGAAACGCTAGCTCAAAGGCAAAATCAATCATCACTCCTCGGAAGGCTAGGTTCGATTTTTATTCATCTATGGCTTTGGAATTGACACCTAGAAATACATTTGAATACAGTTTATCGGTTCAATATTTTTTCTTTCTCCATAGGCGAGATCTCTTCTTTCTGGGTGTACCTATATCTCCTCTTTCGTCTTTATATTAAACACCATATTCTTTGTGAAAGTTTGTTCCATATGAATAGGGTTCATCTTCTGAATAATAATAATAATAATAATAATATAAAAATAATAATAATAATAAATAATAATAATAATAATAATAATAATAAAAAAGTAAAAAATACAGAAGATGGATGCCGGGTACCAACTCAAGAAAAGAGGCAACAGAATCAACCATCTGATGTTCATGGACGACATCAAGCTGTATGGTAAGAGCATCAAGGAAATAGATACCCTAATCCCAGACTGTAAGGATTGTATCTGGGGACATCAGGATGGAGTTTGGAATAGAAAAATGCGCCTTAGTCAACATACAAAAAGGGCAAAGTAACGAGAACTGAAGGGATAAAGCTACCAGATGGGAGCAACATCAAACACATAGATGAGACTGGATACAAATACCTGGGAATAATGGAAGGAAGATATATAAAACACCAAGAGATGAAGGACACGATCAGGAAAGAATATATGCAGAGACTCAAGGCGATACTCAAGTCAAAACTCAACGCCGGAAATATGATAAAAGCTATAAACACATGGGCAGTGCCAGTAATCAGATACAGCGCAGGAATAGTGGAATCGGACGAAGGCAGAAGCTCCGCAGCATAGATCAGAAAACCAGTAAACATATGGCAATACACAAAGCACTACACCCAAGAGCAAATACGGACAGACTATACATAACACGAAAGGAAGGAGGGAGAGGACTACTAAGTATAGAGGACTGCGTCAACATCGAAAACAGAGCACTGGGGCAATATCTGAAAACCAGTGAAGACGAGTGGCTAAAAAGTGCATGGGAAGAAGGACTAATAACAGCAGACGAAGACCCAGAAATATACAGAGACAGGAGAAAGACAGAAAGAACAGAGGACTGGCACAACAAACCAATGCACGGACAATACATGAGACAGACTAAAGAACTAGCCAGTGATGACAATTGGCAATGGCTACAGAGGGGAGAGCTCAAGAAGGAAACTGAAGGAATGATAACAGCGGCACAAGATCAGGCCCTAAGAACCAGATATGTTCAAAGTACGATAGACGGAAATAACATTTCTCCCATATGTAGGAAGTGCAATACGAACAGTGAAACCATAAACCACATAGCAAGTGAATGCCGGCACTTGCACAGAACCAGTACAAAAGAGGCATGATTCAGTAGCAAAAGCCCTCCACTGGAGCCTGTGCAAGAAACATCAGCTACCTTGCAGTAATAAGTGGTACGAGCACCAACCTGAAGGAGTGATAGAAAACGATCACGCAAAGACCTCCTGGGGACTATGGTATCAGAAACGGATAGGGTGATACGTGCAAACAGACCAGACGTGACGTTGATTGACAAGGTCAAGAAGAAAGTATCACTCATTTGATGTCGCAATACCATGGGACACCAGAGTTGAAGAGAAAGAGGGGGAAAAAATTGGTTATAAGTATCAAGATCTGAAAATAGGGAAATAACGAAGGAGATGGGATATGCCAGTGGAAATCGTACCCATAATCATAGGAGCACTAGGCACGATCCCAGATCCCTGAAAAGGAATCTAGAAAAAACTAGAGGCTGAAGTAGCTCCAGGACTCATGCAGAAGAGTGTGATCCTAGAAACGGCACACATAGTAAGAAGAGTGATGGACTCCTAAGGAAGCAGGATGCAGCCCGGAACCCCACACTATAAATACCACCCAGTCGAATTGGAGGACTGTGATAGAGCAAAAAAAAAAAAAAAAAAAAAAAAAAAAAAAAAAAAAAAAAAAACAAAAAAAAAAAAAAAAAAAAAAAAAAAAAATATAATAATAATAATAATAATAATAATAATGATGATTGCAGGTCCACAATAATATCGCATGTGAAGTATATAAAGTGTTTAATGGATAATAGCTTTCGAACCCTGCACCAGGTTCATCCTCAGCAAAGTGAACATTATGAATTTAAAAATCTTTCGAAGTAAACTTCTGAATAGGACAATTATTCCACTATGACGAACGCAAATGAAGGAAGCGCTCAACAGCCCAACTAGGTGATTCCGTTGTTGTTCGAATTCCTGCTGGTTATTCTGCTGGAACGTCTTGTTGGCTGTGATGATGCTGCACGGTGTTCCCTTGGCGATGCGGCTGTAATAATGCTGGACATCACGTCCCCGTGTTGTAATCTGTCTGAGGGAGGAGAGCAGAAGAGGGGGCAGCATCAGGCGGAGAAAAAACAGAGCTTGTCTTAAGATTAAAATTTTTAACAAAGTTTTTAAGAATGCAATAGCTTGACTAATGGGTCTTCCCCAACGAACGACTTGTTACCGTAAAAAGCTTGTCCTAAGTTTATGAAGGCACCTTCCACTAGTCTTCTTGTTTGGACATTGTTATTTTAAAAATTATGTTAGATCCATCCCAATTCGGTCTATGGTTGTTCTTAAAAGCATGGGAGACTATTGCATTGTTCTGTGCATGAAGTGCATTTGCTCGTTTGTGTTCCTTTAATCGGGTCGGTAATCCTCTTCCACTTTCCCCAAAATATTTTTCCTTGCAGTCATGACAGGGGATTTCGTATACTCCCGGAATGATAGTATTCTTATCGTTATTGTTGTTTCTGATTAGTTTATGGCTAATGGTGTTTGGGTATTTGAAAACTATTTTGGTATCTTTCTGGCTACTGTTAATGTAATTACATAATTTGTCGAGGTTGGGATTAAATGGGAGGGGTAAGAATCTGTTGGGTTTTTCCTTGGGGTTGTTAACAGGACGATAAAATGCTTTCTTAGCTCGTGAAATGGCTTTGTCAATAAAATGATCGGGGTATCTTAGTCCTCTAAAAGTTGATCGTATGTGCTGAATTTCTCCATCGACAAACTCCAGGTCGCATATTTTAAAAGCACGTAGGGCAAAGTTCATTACTACATTACTCTTAATGTTATTAGCATGGAATGAATAAAAATGTATGTAACTTTCTGAGTTGGTTGTTTTGCGATACACCGAGAATTGAAATTTATAATTATTGTGATCTCTAATGACTAGTACGTCCAAAAAAGGTAGCTAATAATCTACTTCTCTCTCTATTGTGAATTTTATGGAGGGGAGAATACTGTTGGCTATTTCTAATAATCTGTTTAAGTTCTGATCGTTTCTTCGGATGACAACGAATAGTCGTCTACATACCTAACCCAGAGCAATGGTTTTAATGTATCATCACACCTGTTTAAGATTTCCCTTTCAACAAACTCCATACATAGATTTGCAAGTACGGGGGACAAGGGGGAACCCATAGCTACACCTTCCTTTTGGGCAAATCCTTGGTTGTTGAATTGGAACACTGTTGAGGTTACGCATAATTTAATAAGTGCAAAGAATTGGTCTACTGGAATAGGAAAACTAATTTTTTTTTGCCAAGATCATGTTCTTCTTTTAGATTAGTTAGTACATAGTCTAAGGGGACATTTGTAAACAAAGCCGTAACATCAAGGCTGGCCATATTGCCGTCAACACTACCTAACTCCCTAACACGCTGGATGAATTGATGTGAATGTTGAAGGCGAGCCACCTGAAAATGTTCCTAGGAAATTACTGAGTACTTGAGTGAGCCAAACAGCTAGGTTGTTCTGTGGAGATCCACATGTAGCAACAATTGGTCTCAAAGGGCATCCTGGTTTTATGTATTTTGGGTACTCATAAAAATAAGGCACAGTTGGGGATTTGGAGGATATCTAGTAAGGATTAGTTCTTTATGTGCGGTAACGGAGAGGTGTTGGCAAGTTTTTTAATTTTTTCTAAGTTTCCTATTGAACTCCTGTTGCATCTTTGTAGCGGTGGAGGCGATTCTAGAGGCGTGTATGTGTGGCTATCGTTAAGAAGGGCGTAAGCTTTTTGCATGTATACGTTTGTATCCATTATTACTGTGGATCCTCCCTTGTCTGCTCTCATAATCCTTATGTTCTTGTTGTTCTTTAGGGTAATCAAAGCTAACTGGTGTCTTTTGGGTAAAATGTTTATCATTTCGTTCTTTATACTGTCATTTAATGCTGCTCCTTTCAAGAAATTCAATGTAAATCAGAATGTTGAAATTGAAAAGGTTAACACTACTTATTATATTTAGATATCGGATTTATCTGTTCCTGTGCAAAACCCCATTCCAGATTAAGGACTTCCAATTGCTCTTTGTCTAGCCTGACAGATGATAAATTATTTACTTTGTTAGTGGAGAAATCCCATTTTGATTGATCTATTATTCTGAGTAATTTATTATTTAAGCTCCTTATATGTTCCCTCGACCTGGACATTGCCACCTCACCTGCTCTATTCTTGGCGAGTTGTAGTCTGGGTTCTTGAAGATGTTCACTTAGGTTTCTTAATGAAGAACGAAGATCCCGGTGAAGGGCCTCCGACTGCCACAAGGCCTCCTGTATTGTGCCCACTACTAAAACTCCACGAGACACTACACCATGGACATCATATTCTACAATAGAGAAGAACTTTTTGGCATACAGGAGTGTTGTTCTACGGTGGACAGGATGGCTGAGGAGGAAGGCTCAATTGCACTTCTTACGTAGATGCATGGAAGAACACGTCTTGCCCAAATCTCTAGGAATGGCTTCGCAGGAATCGTTTTCAGGAGAAGAATTCCCAACATTTGCCAAGCACTTACTACAAGATAAAATACAGGAGGCCTTGTGGCAGTCGGAGGCCCTTCACCGGGATCTTCGTTCTTCATTAAGAAACCTAAGTGAACATCTTCAAGAACCCAGACTACAACTCGCCAAGAATATAGAGCAGGTAGGTGGCAATGTCCAGGTCGAGGGAACATATAAGGAGCTTAAATAATAAATTACTCAGAATAATAGATCAATCAAAATGGGATTTCTCCACTAACAAAGTAAATAATTTATCATCTGTCAGGCTAGACAAAGAGCAATTGGAAGTCCTTAATCTGGGAATGGGGTTTTGCACAGGAACAGATAAATCCGATATCTTAAATATAATAAGTAGTGTTAACCTTTTCAATTTCAAACATTCTGATTTTACATTGAATTTCTTGAAAGGAGCAGCATTAAATGACAGTATAAAGAACGAAATGATAAACATTTTACCCAAAAGACACCAGTTAGCTTTGATTACCCTAAAGAACAACAAGAACATAAGGATTATGAGAGCAGACAAGGGAGGATCCACAGTAATAATGGATACAAACGTATACATGCAAAAAGCTTACGCCCTTCTTAACGATAGCCACACATACACGCCTCTAGAATCGCCTCCCACCGCTACAAAGATGCAACAGGAGTTCAATAGGAAACTTAGAAAAATTGCCAACACCCTCTCCGTTACCGCACATAAAGAACTAATCCTTACTAAGATATCCTCCAAATCCCCAACTGTGCCTTATTTTTATGGAGTACCCAAAATACATAAACCAGGATGCCCTTTGAGACCAATTGTTGCTACATGTGGATCTCCACAGAACAACCTAGCTGTTTGGCTCACTCAAGTACTCAGTAATTTCCTAGGAACATTTTCAGGTGCTCACCTTCAACATTCACATCAATTCATCCAGCGTGTTAGGGAGTTAGGTAGTGTTGACGGCAATATGGCCAGCCTTGATGTTACGGCTTTGTTTACAAATGTCCCCTTAGACTATGTACTAACTAATCTAAAAGAAGAACATGATCTTGGCAAAATTAGTTTTCCTATTCCAGTAGACCAATTCTTTGCACTTATTAAATTATGCGTAACCTCAACAGTGTTCCAATTCAACAACCAAGGATTTGCCCAAAAGGAAGGTGTAGCTATGGGTTCCCCCTTGTCCCCCGTACTTGCAAATCTATGTATGGAGTTTGTTTGAAAGGGAAAGGGAAATCTTAAACAGGTGTGATGATACATTAAAACCAT
>NC_061100.1:19845507-19878007 GCF_015104395.2 Macrobrachium nipponense | reverse complement strand
AGCAGCAATATTATCATTACGTAGTAATACACAAACAAATATTCCCCTTGAGAGTTCCCACGATGTTACTTGGCGTTGCTACGTTTCTTTGCTTTTTTTATGTTTCTGGCATCATGAAACCTCTGTTTATTTGGGCATTCAACTATATTTGTTCGACAGTTTTGTTCATTTCTAATTCTCATATTAGGCCTCCGCAAAACAATGACTTGTTTTCTAATTCGTTCCCTATCGTAATATAATAATAATAATAAACTAATAATAATAATAATAATAATAATAATAATAATAATATGAAACTATAGAAAAAAATTGGAAATTAATGGCATCATTTCTTTGTTTTCAGACAAAACAAACATTTTAACTACTACTACTATAACTAATACCACTAAATAATAATAATAATAATAATAATAATAATAATAATAATAATAATAATAATAATACCCGAATTCCCATCTCCCTTCGGAATCTCCCCGACGAACTGACCGGATCCCAAACCTTTGTCCTCCTCGAAATCTCCTAGACAGAACGAGTCCAGCCACCAAGAGGCGCCAATCCATATCTATCAAAGACTTCTCTGGGTGGGGGGGATACAACTTCGGGGGGGGGGGGGGGGGTAAAACTTCTATGGGTGGTTTTGTCACAAAAATCGGGCTGGATGGGGCATACGAATCCCCTTGGGGGGAGGGAAGATACAACTTCTCTCTGGATGGAGATACAAAACCTCTGGATGGGGGGGGGGGGTACAAAACCTCCTGAATGGGGGGGATAACAAATACTCCTGGAGGGGGGGGGGGGTTACAAAATCTCTGTATGGGGGAAGATGCAAATTCTCTGGGGGCGAGGGAAGGAAATCCTACACAACAACAACAAAGGAGTTACGTAATGCCTCCCGAAACAGAGAGAGAGAGAGAGAGAGAGAGAGAGAGAGAGAGAGAGAGAGAGAGAGAGAGACCCCTTTACGTAAGGACCATCATCCTAGACATGAAACGGAACCGGTTTCGCAGACGCGGGCATTATGTCTAAATATACAGATGCCAGCATACCCTATCAGAGGGGCATCTTTTTACGGATGCCACTTCTCTTGTACCTCCATTCATCTTACTTTCTTCAATATGGCTGTCCAACCTCTCCAATTATTAATTCTTAATGTAAATGCGGGGTTTTCAACCACTATCTTCTCATCGTCTTCAGTTTAATCAATAAAATAACGTCCATAAATCAATGATTTCATAAAGCATGCTACGCTCCTATAATGCATTTCCACTTCTGAAACTTCTACAGTACATATCACGTCTTTAATCGGCGACTTCACAATCCAGTTTCATAGATAACCCTCACTTTCCAGTCTATAAACCCCTATAATCCTGGAAGCAATTAAAATCTTGATACACTCAATCTTTGATGTATTTTTTCTATCTAAATCTACAGAGCCATTTCTCCTAACCAGTGGTAAAGAAGCGACTCTCCAGGTATTCCGATTTCAAAATGTTGCTAAGTCAGAACCTTTATTATTCAAAAGCAACTTTGCCTTGAGAGAGAGAGAGAGAGAGAGAGAGAGAGAGAGAGGAGAGAGAGAGAGAGAGAGAGAGTTAAAAAAACGTTTACTGATGAATATTACAAGTTATAACTCCTACGAGAGAGAGAGAGAGAGAGAGAGAGAGAGAGTTAAAAAAAAAACGTTCACTGCTGAAGTGAAAAAAAATTAACAAAAATGTAAAAACAAAAGGTAATAGGACTGAGTGTTATCAATTTTACACGACATATATTAACAAAAATGTAAAAACAAAAGGTAATAGGACTGACTGTCATCAATTTTACACGACATATATTCAACAGTACACATTGTTTGAGAGAGAGAGAGAGAGAGAAGAGAGAGAGAGAGAGAGAGAGAGAAGAGAGAGAGAAACACGCAGGCAATGATTTGCAGCAAATTGGAAGACGGAGCGGAAGTATTACAAAACTGGACCGTTAAGAAGATTAGAGAATAGACAGCAGAGGAGGAGGAGGGAGGAGGAGGAGGACATAAGGCGCACGCACGCAACAGTGCCAACTCATGACGTGACGTCAACAAAAACAAGAGCCATTGCAAAGGCAAAAATTAGTATTCCAGACACTACATATGATAATCTTAGCGTGAAAACTCTTCTCTGTGTATCATAACTGCGCTGACTGGCTATTTTCGGATCATTGCCCTGCCCTATATAATATATCTATGATATATATATATATATATATATATATAGTGTGTATGGGATAATAAGATTTTTTTTTCACCGTAGACAGCCGCCTTACCTTTACAGACCTTACAATCTTGTTCGGGTTGCCCCAGGTCCATTCAGTGTAGTCACCTCTTAACACCTCTAATGTCTACCAGAGAGTTGCTAGGTACAAATCGTTCCGGTAATATTTTGCGATCTTTCCAATCTTGGATGGTCTGGGATGCAGTTTAGATATTTGTCGAGCTTATTCTTAAACACATCTACGCTCACTCCTGATATATTCCTCAGATGAGCTGGCAACGCATTGAATAGACGCTGCATTATCGATGCTGGTGCGTAGTGGATTAATGTCCGTGTGCTTTCCTTATTTTTCCTGTATAGTTTTGGGCACTATTAATCTACCTCTGCTTGCTCTTTCTGATATTTTTAGTTCCATGATATTTTCTGCTATTCCTTCTATCTGTTTCCATGCCTGAATTATCATGTAGCGTTCTCTTCTCCTTTTCTAGACTATATAATTTTAAGAATGTAGTCTTTCCCAGTAGTCAGGTCTTTACTTCTTCTATTCTAGCTGTACAGGACCTTTGTACACTCTCTATATTTGTGCATATCCTTTTGATAGTGTGGGTACCATATCATATTTGCAATATTCAAGGTGGACTACGAACATAATGTTTTAATAAGCATAATCATGTGTTCAGCTTTCTTGTTTTGAAGTGCCGTAACAACATTCCCATTTTTTTGCTTTACATTTTGCCAACAGAGTTGCTATTTGATCATTGCATAACATGTTCCTATTCCATCATCACACCAAGGTCTTTAACTGCTTCCTTATTTGTGATTGTCTCATTATTAGGTCCCTTATATGCATATAGCTTTCTTTCTCTGTCTCCATAATTTATTGATTCAAAATTTATCAGAGTTAAATACCATCCTATTTACCTCTGCCCAATCATATACTTTGTTAAGGTCTCTTTGTAGAGCGTTCCTATCTTCATCACAAGTAATTTCTCTACTTATTCTTGTGTCATCTGCGAAACTACTCACTACCGAATCCTTAACATTATTGTCTATGTCTTCAATCATAATAACAAACAGTATTGCAGCTAACACCGTACCTTGCGGCACACCGGATATTACCTTGGCTTCATCCGATTTCTCGTCGTTTGCAATAACTATCTGTTTTCTGTTGTGTAAAAATTCTTTTAACCATCTTCCTACTTTATCCACGATATTGTGTTTTCTAATTTTCTTCGCTAATATATTATGGTCTACTTTATCAAAAGCTTTTGCAAAGTCTAAATAAACCACATCTGTTTCATTTCCGCTTTTCTATTTTTGAATGATGTTCTCACGGTGGACTAACAGTTGGGTTTGTGTACTTTTTTCCGGGTACGAAACCATGTTGTCCTTTATTAAACAAATTATTTTTTATTAATGTTTCATAATATTTTTCTTCATTACCCTTTCATACACTTTCATAATATGTGATGTTAGACTCACAGGCCTATAATTACTTGCCTCTAGTTCTTGATCCACTTTTGAAAGTAGGGGTAATATAAGCTAATTTGTGCTCATCATAAATCTTGCCTGTATCTACACTTTTGTCTTAATCAATATTGCAAGTGGCCTTTGCGATAGAATGAACTACTTTCTTTAACAAAATAGCAGGAATTCCATCAGGCCCTGCAGCAGCTCCATTTTTAATTTCATTAATAGCCTGCACAATATCAGCTTTCATTAATATCTATGTCAGCTAAATATTCACTATTTCATCCCTTACTTCTATATCATTATCTTCATTATCTATTCTAGGGGTGAATTCTCTCTTATATCGTTCTGGCCAGTATGTTGCAAATTTCCTTTTTTTTCAATTCGTTAATCTCCCTTCAATTCTTAGAGGGCCTATTTCTATTCTTCTTTTATTCATCTTCTTCGCATATGAGTATAATAGTTTGGGATTTTTTGCTTGATATTTAATAGGGTTTTTTCTTCCAAGTCCCGTTTTTACTTTTCTTTTGATTGTATAATCTTTTGTTCTGCATTTTCTATCTTACTTTTTAGTTCTATAGCTTTCCATGCATTTTTTTTTTTTTTTTGCTAGACCTTTTTTCCACTTTCTGATTTTCTGGAACAAGATCCTTCTGTCTCTTGTATGCATGGACTGATGTTTACTTTTCTTCTTCGTATATATTTTATCCACTATTTTCTCTATATTTTATATAAATATCTCCGTGATTTACTTTTAGGTCAATCACTTACGAAAATATTATCCCCAATCTTTGTTTAATTCTTCATTTATTTCTGACCATTTTTTATATTTTTTACTGGCAGAAGTTGTTTATTTTCCATATCCCTTCCCACTTTTTTCATTTCTTGCTTATCTCTGTTTTCACTTGCTTTGGATATGGACTGTTAATTCTATGACATTATGGTCTGAAATACTCCGCATTATAAACTATTATTTCTTTAACATTATTCATCTCGTTCACAAATACTAAGGTCTAAAGTATTTTCCTTTCTTGTTGGCAGGTGATTTATTTGTTGAATGTTGTATTCTAGTAGCATATCTAATAGCTTTTCGAATTGCCTCTTATCTTCTGACTACTATTACTCTCTTTTTTATATGTATAAGTACATCCACAATCTCCTATTCGCTTCTTTCCATCTACGAAACGGAAAGTTGAAGTCTCCAGATAGGAGAATAGTCCAGTCCTTGTGATTTCTACATATATCATCCAATTTTTCTATTATTAAGTCAAACTCTTTCAGTAGTATAGGAGGTCTATATATTACTATGTTCATTAATTTTTCAGATTCAATTCTACCGCTATTAGTTCACATTCTGAGTTACTATATTTCTCATATATTTTTCCTTGTTTTTTGTCTTTCCCATATATTGCGGTTCCCCCTTGATTCCTATTTTTTCTATCTGATCTATAAGTTTGAAACCCTTTTATTTGATCATCATTCCCAGTCTCTTGGGAATACCAGGTTTCACTTATATTCATTATATCTATTTTCTTTTCAATTTGGGTAGTTCTTCTAAGTACTCTATTTTTCTTTTTGAGTTACTCGTAACTAAACCCTGCGCATTCATCACTATGATGGTTTGCGTGTTTTCTCCTTCATTTAATATTGGTAATAATAAGGATTTTCCCATGTCTCTTTCCTGTTCTGGTATGTTGTTCTTTTTTTCATTTCCAGAAATTCTGACATTAAAAAATCCAACTTTTCCATAATATTTGTTCTTCCTTCATCATAATTATTCATTTTGTGTCTGAATCTGCAATTTTCTCCATATCTGCAATATCCCCTTGCATAATAAAAACAGTTATTATCCTCTTGAGTAGAATCTTGGAGCTGATGCATTGAAATTTTTTGCTAGCACCTCTGCATATCTCGTTGATGGCTTGCTTTTTTCTTTTACCTGATATTCTTCATTCCTCTCTTTATTTGTTTCTTTCTTATTTTTGGATTTTATTGCTTGATTGGTTATTTATTTGATTATTTTTCATGCCTGAGAGAGAGAGAGAGAGAGAGAGAGAGAGAGAGAGAGAGAGAGAGAGAGAGAGAGAGAGAGATAATTAAAAATGTTCAATGTTCAACAAGAGAAAAACCTACAAAGGTAAATAACGTTAATAAATGTAAAATGAAAAGGTAACTAATTTCTTTTAACATCACAAAAAGGTAACTAACAAAATAATTTCTAACAGTACACACTGCTGGAGAGAGAGAGAGAGAGAGAGCGAGAGAGAGAGAGAGAGAGAGAAGGGGGGGGGGGGGGGTGGTGGGGGGGCTGCCTTACCACACAAAAAAAGAAACAACAGCAACAATAATCAGGAGACACGAAACTGACAGGCATAATTACCTCGCGCGCGATCTCCATCATTATCACGACAAGCCCGAATTATCAGGAACCTCGTCCAACAATTCTAGCAAATCATTCCGACTCCTTCCTTCCAGAAGTCTCGGCTTCGAATAATGCCTTCCGAAGAAGACCGACCCTCAGTCATGCAAGACGCTGATGACATGCACTAACTTCCTCCTCCCCTTCGGAGGGGTAAACAAAGCACGGCTGTGAAATATATCTAGAGGGGAGGGGGAGGGGAGGGGGAGGGGTCGTTACCTCGTGAGTCATTTCAAGACTTGCGTCTGTCCCAAGACGGATATTACATCTGGGAGAAATGACACTTCGTTAAATCTTAGAATTGAAAAACAAAGCCTGTGCTTTTAAAATGACAAAGAAACCTTCTTCGGTTGGATATTTTCAATCAATGAAGATACACTATGATAGCTTCTCTCTCTCTCTCTCTCTCTTCTCTCCTCTCTCCATCTCGATAGCTTCTCTCTCTCTCTCTCTCTCTCTCTCTCTCTCTCTCTCTCTAAGCCTCTTGCTATTTATCGCATTTTCTTTGGTCACACAACTTATCACCTGCACTGAACTACAGCAGCAATAGCATAGAGAGAATTCCTACATGCACTTTTTATTGTCTCCCATTTTCTCTACAAAACCAGACCAATTCGGCACGCATAACGGTTCCCAAACCAAACTAACATTTACGGTCCTCAAAAATAAAACTTAACATTTACGGTTCTCGAAGAAATAACAACCTAACCAATTTTACGATTCTTCAAACCAAAATTAAAAATTATCATTTTACGTTAACGGTCCCTCATTAAATAAAACTTACCATTTACGGTCCTCCTCTTAAATAAAACTAACATTTACCAAAAATAAAACTTAACATTTACGGTCCTCAAAAATAAAACTTAAAATTTTCCTTATTCCTTGGCATCATCACTGCATTTCTGTGAGTTCATTTCAGTTATATATGTAAACATTCGTTAACATCTCTGGATAACCTATTACCAAAATACGAACTCCTCATGTAAACAAGTAAGAGAGGAATGTATCCCATATACCCCCTGCCACCAACAGGTGACTAATGGAGACATCACTCACACACACACACACACACACACACACAATCAGCTAGATTTCGCCCCTCCCCAGGGGGAGACATATGACGGATTATGGAGTTGCATTAATCATAATCAGGCGGTAATTAAGTTAATGAGGGAACTTACGGATGTAAGACCCAAGTTGAAATCGAACCCACATTCAAAGTCGTTCCAATCAGCATTTAAAACAACGGCGAGAGACTTCTTGAAGTCTTCTTGATTTTCTTCTTACTTTCTTGAGAGAGAGAGAGAGAGAGAGAGAGAGAGAGAGAGAGAGAGAGAGAGAGAGAGAGAGAGAGAGAGAGAGTTTATAACTTTTTTCAAAGGAAGATTGCAAAGAAATTAGGATAACGTCACGTTAGTCATTCATGAAGGATTATTATTAAAGTTTTGGCCTATGCTAAACGGGACTTGAAAATTGATGTAAGAAGCCTTGTTTTGACAGTAAAATTTAAGGAAATCCCTTAAAATACATAAAACTTGCTCTCTCTCTCTCTCTCTCTCTCTCTCTCTCTCTCTCTCTCTCAGAATAAGATAAAAAAGCATTCCAAGTTTAACTGCAAAATGGTAAGCTCCCTATCCTTAGTAATTTACGGCCTTGTCCAACATCTACTGACCAAGGCATAAAAATTTCCATATTTAAGAGAACATTAAAATATTAAGAAAACACACGCTATCGATCTTCAATATGTCAGAGGCATCTCTGAAGATCTTTTTCATACTTCTTAACAATTGGCAAACCGCAAAGGCTATTGGCCAGTCATATTTCTGACACTAACCTATACATGTTGAGATTCGATTCGACTTTACTAGAAAACAAAATAGGAATTCAGTCGATCTTGGGGACAAATGACTACATTTTACCTTATTATCATAATTATTAATATATTATTATTATTACTCTGCAATGGTAAAAGTATAAATACCAAAAAATTTTCGAGCTTACTCTTTCTAAATATTCCTTTTTCTGATTTAATCGAGACTTTTTTTTATTACACAGGAAATGTAGTAAAAGCAACCAAACCAGCAAATGCTTTGAAATTTCAATCATTCCAGGAAGGAAGGAAGGAATATAAGAATTGGACAAGGCCATGCGCTGGTACCCATGAGGCCATTCAGCGCTGAAACGAAAATTGAGAGTAGAGGAGGTATGAAAGATGGAACGAAAGGAAAACCTCAAAGCAGTTGTTCAGAGAGGGTGGAGAGCCAGGTGGAAGGTAGGTAATATGAACGGAGGTACAGTAAATGGAACGAAAGAGGTTGCAGCTAGGGGCCGAAGGTATGCTGCAAAGAACCAAAAGTAATTCAATCATTCTAAAACACTTCCCATTTCCCGATCTAACCCGGATTTCGACTAGCCGTCGTAAAAACGACTTAATGTCACGACGAAGAAGCAAAAACCCGCAGACGGAGAAGTTCTAACCGAAGGCAACGATCAGAAACTTCGAAGGCTCCTGGATACCGCCAGTCACCAGCAAAATCTGCTGATCTCGTATCAGGAGAGTGAGTGAGTGAGTGAGTGAGTCTGGGGGGCGATATCATTCCCAGAAATCAAAGAAGTGTCTGGGTAGCAACACATGTTCGCTGGGTAAGGTGGTGACAGCATCGATTTCCCAGAATGCATCGGAATCATGAGTTCGTCAGATTACCAGAGCTAAGAATGAGTGTCCTCGCCGTTAGTTATGGGACGGAAATATCAACCCTATAATATGAAACTACCAAACGATATGATGATAAAATAAAAAAAAAAATCATTTCATTCAATAGGAAATATCAACCCTATATTATGACACAACCAAAAGATAAAACAAAAATTATTTAATTCAATAACAATATATTCGCAATGCGTCGTATTATTAACCTATCGAAGGACATGCTTACCTGACCTGTTACTTGACTTCATTCAATAACTCGTTCGGTGACGGTATATTTAATGAATTACTGTATCAGGAATAAATTATTTCCCCACACACACACCAGATCCAAAATTCATATATAAAAAGATATATATTTTTCTTTTATTTCCTTTCTACCTCTTATACGCATTATAGCATCTATCCGTATTTCAGTTTTTCTATCTCCTTACTCCCTCTTTTACACATTAGTATCTATCTGTCTTTCATTTATATATAAATACACGTTATACATACATATCCGTGCATACATTCGGTGGTTCGAGTCCACCTGGTGGTGGATGGTTCATCACTTGTAATTTATAAATTCCCCATTAAGCGTTTATTCCGAGGATGCGTGAATTCAATAACAAACGATGTTTGCAGCTTAAAGTTTCTGAGACTAAAGAAAAAATGTCTTGGTTATGTGACAAAAATTCATACACACACACACACACACACACCACACACACACATATATATATATAATATATATATATATATATATATATATATATATATATATAACATTCGTCAACCTCACTCCATTAACAAAATCTTGTTCTCTATCTCGGTAACGACTTTTCTCCATTTCCTTAAAAGTGACCGACGTTACATAACTTCGTGTGCTTGGCTCGGTATAATAACCCCACCTACCTCTCTCTCTCTCTCTCTCTCTCCTCATCTCTCATCTCTCTCTCTCTCATCATTAACATCTCTTGTTTTTCTATCTCGGTAACTACGTTTCGCAATTTTCTGTAAGTGACCGACGTTACGGTATTTTCTGTTTGGCCCAGGATCTATAATTCCGACAACCTTTTTATCAGATTGACTGAATATCTCTCTCTCTCTCTCTCTCTCTCTCTGCTCTCTCGCTCTCTCTCATCTCTCTCTCTCTCTCGTTTTCCATCATTTTACGTAACGGCCAACATCGTGTGCGTGTGTGTGCACTTAGCAATTAGCAACAACAACAATGCTCGCTCTCTCTCTCTCTCTCTCTCTCTTTAGGAGGAAGAGGAGGAGGGGTTCGGCAATGGTAGAGTGAGCAGGAAATATGATGAATGCAACAGGTTATTTTTAAAAAATATATGGTTATATGATATATATATATAATATATATATATATATATATATATATATATAATATATATATATAATCATATAAATATATACAGATCTCTAACGTCAATAACATAGAGAGCTGTAGCGTCCATTTGAGAGCTCTACACCTTCATATACCAAAAGGCGGGCTACCGTCAAATTCAGAGCTGTTTAACGACACTTTCAGGACTCCGTCTTCAAAGCAGTCGATATTATTGATCGGCTAATCACAAAAACTATGGATAACAGGAGCAATATCAAAATCATTTTCAAGTCACTGATCTAATAATAATAATAATAATAATAATAATAATAATAATAATAATAATAGTAATAGTGAAGAAAACCACAGTGGTGTACATGTAAATAATATAATTCTAATATATATTTACATTTTCACCTCTGGATTTCTTTACTATTTTAAGTGACTCACGGTGTCATGAGATCTTTATGCATAATAATAATAATAATAATAATAATAATAATAATAATAATAATAATAATAATAATAATAATAATAATAATAAAGTAGACCCTACTCTATGCCTGCTATGTTCAAAAGAATAGCAGCATCTTTGAAACTAATTTTATGCAAGGCCCTGTATACAGTCAATTCAACTGACGCTGTCATTCTTTTTAATAAGTTAAGCAACATTGGGGCTGGTCAGTCGTTGGATGGGTGACCGCTCTCCTCGGCGTTGATTCCTTGGGAAAGGATCTTTACCATAATTTCCTCAGTCTACTCAGCTGTAAATGAGTACCTATCCCTGATGGGGTGGGTCCAAGCTATGGGTTAAATAGCAAAACTCAGCAATGATGGAAAGAAATGAAGGAATAAACGACAACGACGTAAATGGAACCTCTGGCAACAGAGGAGCTTCGTCCGGCAACCAGATAATTCAACCCAATTGAAGGGGAAGACGGTCCAGGTACTTGGAGGTCGTCATCCAGCAACTGATCACCACAACGAAAGTAATCAAGACAGCCTGAGATTGGAGCTACAGAAGCAAAAAAGGAAGAAATGGACAAGAGAAGAAAATAAGGAAATATGGAGATGCTACAATCAGAAGCAACCCCGACGGAGAGAGGATATAGAAGAAGATTGGTCAACATCTGGAATGAGAGGAATAACACCCCTCAAACAGAGCAGAGGCTGGCAGACCAAGTAAGGAACATAAGAAAAACAACTGGCTCTCCCCAACAGAAAGAGAAGAACTGGAAAGGGAAATGTACACGACAACGAATTACACGAAGACGAACTGAGAGACGATGCCACAGAAGACGACAGGTGGAGGGTGAGGTATCAAAACAACGACACACGAAGAAACACCGACGAAGTAACAGAGAGGACGGAATGGGTAGAAAAGATTAGACAATGGATGGAGCCAGATACAGAGAGAACAAAGATCCCCTCCATGAAAGCCTACACACCAAGAAATTAAGGGAGAAAACAAGTGAAGGTCAATGAAATAATGGGCATAATACACACTACCAGTATCACAGAAACAAATAACTTGGTAATATGCAGGAGCAAGATTAGTAGCAGAACTGATGGGGATTTCGTGAACACCACAAGCCACCACCAGCCAACCGAAACCCAACCCAAAAACCGAAAAACCAAAAAGCAGGCAAACCTCAACCTTGGAAGGAAAAGGCGCCTGGAAAAGCAAATCATGGTGATGAGATCTGACTTGAGTAAACTGAAAGAGATGGCAGAAAAAAGGCTAAGAAACAAGACAAGGGAGGAACTCAACGAGCAATACAAAGTACAAAGAGAGGGGACTAAACAACACAATAGAAGATGTAAACAGAGGCTTAAGGCCAAAAAGCACATAAGATCCAACGGTACATGAACAGGAATAAGGGATACCAACAGAACAAACTATTCGGAACCAACCAGAAAAGACTATACAGCCAACTAAGAGACACAACCACCAAGAAATTCCTGAAGCCGAACCAAGTAAGAGACTCTGGAAAACATATGGAGTAATCCGGTATCACACAACAAACATGCAACATGGCTCCAGGAAGTCAAGGAAGAAGAAACAGGGAGAATAAAACAAAGATTCACAGAGATCACGACAGACACAGTCAGACACCAACTAAAGAAAATATGAAGAACAGTAGGAGAAGGAAAACCAACCTAAGCATGGCATGGAGACTATAAGAAAGCCTTCGACATGATACCACACACTGGCTAATAGAATGCCTGAAAATATATGGGGGCAGAGGAAAACACCATCAGCTTTCTCAAAAAATACAATGCGCAAACTGGAATACAATACTTACAAGCTCTGAATAAGACTAGCAGAGGTTAATATCAGGAGAGGGATCTTCCCGGGCCAGGGCGACTCACTGTCCCCACTACTCTTCGTAGTAGCCATGATTCCCATGACAAAAGTACTACAGAAGATGGATGCCGGGTACCAACTCAAGAAAAGAGGCAACAGAATCAACCATCTGATGTTCATGGACGACATCAAGCTGTATGGTAAGAGCATCAAGGAAATAGATACCCTAATCCAGACTGTAAGGATTGTATCTGGGGACATCAGGATGGAGTTTGGAATAGAAAAATGTGCCTTAGTCAGCATACAAAAAGGCAAAGTAACGAGAACTGAAGGGATAAAGCAACCAGATGGGAGCAACATCAAACACATAGATGAGACAGGATACAAATACATGGGAATAATGGAAGGAGGGGATATAAAACACCAAGAGATGAAGGACACGATCAGGAAAGAATATATGCAGAGACTCAAGGCGATACTCAAGTCAAAACTCAATGGAGGAAATATGATCAAAGCCATAAACACATGGGCAGTGCCAGTAATCAGATACAGCGAAGGAATAGTGGAATGGACGAAGGCAGAACTCCGCAGCATAGATCAGAAAACCAGGAAACATATGACAATACACAAGGCACTACACCCAAGAGCAAATACGGACAGACTATACATAACATGAAAGGAAGGAGGGAGAGGACTACTAAGTATAGAGGACTGCGTCAACACCGAGAACAGAGCACTGGGGCAATATCTGAAAACCAGTGAAGACGAGTGGCTAAAGAGTGCATGGGAAGAAGGACTAATAAAAGTAGACAAAGACCCAGAAATATACAGAGACAGGAGAATGACAGACAGAACAGAGGACTGGCACAACAAACCAATGCACGGACAATACATGAGACAGACTAAAGAACTAGCCAGCGATGACACATGGCAATGGCTACAGAGGGGGGAGCTAAAGAAGGAAACTGAAGGAATGATAACAGCGGCACAAGATCAGGCCCTAAGAACCAGATATGTTCAAAGAACGATAGATGGAAATAACATCTCTCCCATATGTAGGAAGTGCAATACGAAAAAATGAAACCATAAACCACATAGCAAGCGAATGGGCCCAGCACTTGCACAGAACCAGTACAAAAAGAGGCATGATTCAGTGGCAAAAGCCCTCCACTGGAGCCTGTGCAAGAAACATCAGCTACCTTGCAGTAATAAGTGGTACGAGCACCAACCTGAGGGAGTGATAGAAAACCATCACGCAAAGATCCTCTGGGACTATGGTATCAGGACGGATAGGGTGATACGTGCAAACAGACCAGACGTGACGTTGATTGACAAAGTCAAGAAGAAAGTATCACTCATTGATGTCGCAATACCATGGGACACCAGAGTTGAAGAGAAAGAGAGGGAAAAAAAAATGGATAAGTATAAAGATTGAAAATAGAGAAAAAGAAGGATATGGGATATGCCAGTGGGAATCATACCCATAATCATAGGAGTACTAGGCACGATCCCAAGATCCCTGAAAAGGAATCTAGAAAAACTAGAGGCTGAAGTAGCTCCGGGCCTCATGCAGAAGAGTGTGATCCTAGAAACGGCACACATAGTAAGAAAAGTGATGGACTCCTAAGGAGGCAGGATGCAACCCGGAACCCCACACTATAAATACCCACCCAGTCGAATTGGAGGACTGTGATAGAGAAAAAAAAAAAAAAATAATAATAATAATAATAATAATAATAACAGCACAGTCTTGAAATGGCGAAACAAATCCACAATAATGTATGAGTACGTATATTTTTTTTTACAAATAAATCTCTAAATTTATTTTTCAATAACCGTCCTCACACATTACTGTCGATCTGTTTCCCCAATAATAATAATACTAATAATAATAATACTAATAATAATAATAATAATAATAATAACAATAATAATAAAATAATAATAATAATAATAATAACAATAACAACAATAATAATAATAATAATAATAATAATAATAATAATAATAATATTAATAATAATAAAAATAATAAGATAAACACAAGGAAACTTCCCCAAGGCCTTTACGAAACCCAACAGCAAAGCGCGGCCGTGGCAAGCCATTCCAGACTAGCATCCGCAAAAGCTATTTCGCAAAACTGCGCCCCCCCCCCCACCCCCCCCCCTCAATAAAACAGCATGGCAGGGAGGGAATTACCTGGTTAAAACCAATCACAGAAACTGCTGTAATCGCTTCCACAAGGCATTCGAGGCCATATATACGCCGTCTGTCTGGTATGCATGCAACCAAATTCTTTTTCCCGGTATGGAAACATGAATGGACGGTCTAGTCTGCCGGATTTAATTAATACTATCACCAGGAACGCGGGGTTTAATATATATATATATATATATATATTATATATATAATATATATAATGTCCACAGTTAAAATAAAGCTTTGAAGAGGCCTGGTGGAAGGCGAAATTATCGAGCTAGAGTCTTTTATTCTCTTTTCTCCTCTGGACTACATTGACATATCTCATCTTCGTGTTATGAAGATTTCATTTATATATATACTATATATATATATATATATATATATATATATATATATATATATATATATATACAAAGGCTGGGTCGCTAGAAATGTGCAAAATATATGTTAATCTAATTAGGTGATCATTTCGCGTTCCATACTTGTGGGTACAAAGTCAATCTATGTAGTAAACGAAATTCTAAATGTAGAAATTTTCCATTTCCTTTGTATGTATACTGCATACATACATATATGTGTACATATACTATATGCATGTGTGTGTGTGTGTGTGTGTGTGTGTGTGTAAACATGTAAGGCAAAGCAGATTCGGCACTAACTTATACCTCTCTTGACGACTCAGTGGTTAGCGTCGACTGGAGTCGTTGGAACGGCGCTGTGTCCAGTATTCTAGACACTTCAGTACCATTCTATCAATCATTAAAAAAAAAATAAAAATTACCCTTCGAGGGCATTCCTGAATTGGCGTGAATTCGATACTAAACGACACTTGATTGTATATAAATCACGGTGATGAAAATTTCATTTTGTTCGTTAAATATTATATATATATATATATATATATATATATATATTATATATATATATATATATATGTATTACATATATATATATATAAATTATAATATATATATTATAGTACATATATAATATACATATATATATATATATAGATAATAGATATTATATATATATTATATATATATATAATATATAGTATATATATATATATATATATATATATTGTATATAAAGCAGGAATTCCTTAATAATCTCAATAATATAGTCCCTTTTATCAAATTTACTGTAGAGGAAGAAAGAAATTGTAATTTGAATTTTCTTGGTGTAACTGTCCATAGAAATGATAGAAATTTCACCTTTTCAGTTTTTCGGAAATCAACTAACATTGCCTCTTTTGTTCATTACTATTCCAATCACCATCAAAATGTTAAATTTTCTGTTTTTTCTGGGATGTTCCTAAAGGCTTTACGTGTCTGTAGCCCGCAGTTTATTGACGCTGAAATTAAAACTATTTATGATATTGCATTGAAACTTAAATACCCAAGGACTTTTGTAGATGTGGCATGGAAAAGAGCTAGAAAAACATTTTATTCAACTAATGACAAACTTGAATTTAGTAAGAATAACATTCTAAAATTACCCTATGATGAAAGCTTTATATATATTCCTAGAATTTTAAAGCTTTTTAACAAAAATTTTGTTTTCAGTAACATTAATGTTAAGAGTTTAGTAATCAAAATTTCTCCTAAAGATCTTCCAGGCTGCATATATGAAATTCCTTGCAAAAAGTGTGATAAAGTCTATTACGGACAGACTGGTAAATCTCTTTCACAACGTCTCAAACAGCACCAATATTCTGTGAGAACTGGGCAAATGTCGAATGCATCATTCGTACATATGAGAGATTTAGATCATCCTATTAACTGGAGTCAAGCAAGAGCCTTAATCCCATGTAATGACACAGTTAAAAGGAATATCATTGAATCTTGTTTCATCAAGTCAAATAATAGAAATGTTCTAAATTTAAGTCTTGGTTTATTTAAACTTGATGTTTTCATAATGAAAAAAGCTGTAGATAAATCTAAGCAACAAAATTAATATATTCAGTTTTTACATGTTTTGGACTGTAAAGATACTTTGTAATTTCGGTTAGGGTCAAATCTGTTTAGGTTTTTGACCGTGTGATATCCGATAATCCTGGATTATCTCTTTTAATTTTCACCCTTTTGACAATTAACCGTCTGGTATTCTTGATCTTGTTGTGTACCTGAGACCTTTCTCTCCAATTGTATTTCATTAGCTCCTTGACAATGTCTTAGAAAAGACGAAATTGCTTGGATTTCTGACTATCATTTTCCTGTGGTATTCGCTTATTTAATGAAGTCACGTGCATCTACTGTGATTTTTTAAGCATATAGCAGATTATAGGCATCCATCATTCCATGGAGGAAGCTTCCACAGTGACCATTTTAATCCACACCTTGGTTTGACCTCTTTAATCTATGGGCAGACTAAGATAAAGAGAAAGAGTAGTTTAATTCCCTCGTAAACCCAGATTTGGATGGTCAAAGTATATAATCCTTTAATTTGGCACTGTCCCTCTAAATTGTTTCCTTCGTTGTTATCTTTTTTTTTTTTTTTTGTTTTTTTTTTTTTTTTTTGCCACGTGGTGATGTGAAAGTTGTAATCCCGTAGCCATAGCTAAGAACAAAATCGTTTCTTATAAAAAAAAATATAAATACCAATTATGATTGGTTATAGAGTATTTTTCTACCACTTGCATTTGGATGTTATTTGTCAGACAGTTATGTGACTTTATGTGGTTTTATACCTGTTGCGTGTTCAGAAGATTGATCCTGCCAACACTTATCCACTGTATAATTCTGGTTTACCCAGGTTTGATTTAAATATATACATGTGTCCTCCCTTCTCATTTAAATTTTTCATTTTCCGTAAAAATTTTGTTTTTGCACTTGTTATGTCACTTCTCTCCATTAGAAATTCCATTTTCTTTTTCCCATTTAAAAAACTGGTACACGTTGTATGCCATTTCGCGTTCTTCAGGACGAAGGACACGCCGCGGGGAACTCTCCATGGTGTTTTCGGAAGCTTGCTGTGCGAGACAATGAATACGGAAGTTGTTGTTTTGTTGTTGGAGATTAAGCCAGCCTTGTGCTGGCACGGGCTCTTGCTCCTTGAGCAGCCCGTAACTGGAACCTACGGAAGATTATCTCGACCCATTTTATACGATTTGACCAAGGGTCTCAGTGATCTGACCCAAGTGAAGAAGTGGCAACAGGTATGCCAGATCTCCAAGTTTATCATTTTCTTCCCTTCTCTTAGTGAAGCGAAGGCAGCCGGATTAAGGAGAATTGGCAAATTCGCAAATGGGCTCGGAGTCCGCTCATAAAATGGTTTGACTTTAGCAACCCCTTTTAAATAGTAATGGGCAAACTATGAGATATAGGTTATATAATACTTAGGTCAAGGTTATACTTGGATATACGTTACGGTATAGGTTATAATGCTTGGATATATAAAAAATAAATATATATATATATATATATATATATATATATACATACATATACATATACATACACATACACACACACACACACACATATATATATATATATATATATATATATATATATATATATATATATATATCACCCCATAGGTTATAAATACTTGGATTTCCGTGAAAGTCAATGTCTTAATACTTGGATAAACATGACGGTGTAGGTTATAATACTTGGATATATATATATATATATATATATATATATATAGTATATTAGGATATATATATATATATATATATATATATATATATATATATATATGATATATATATAATATATATATATATATATATATATATATATATATATATATATGACCGTAAAGGTTGATATAATACTGAATTAATACTTGGATGTACTGACGGATGTACGTGGATATAAACGACCAAGATGCTGGAAGACCAATTTAACTTCAATCGTCCCAGAACTAAATTAAGACGGAATTGGAGAAACACGATAACGCTCAACTTTTTTACGTTTATTTCCGCCATAAAATAAGACGGTGTTTCCAGCTCCTCTGAATTCGCATTCTCGTCCCTGGAGAGAGAGAGAGAGAGAGAGAGAGAGAGAGAGAGAGAGAGAGAGAGAGAGAGAGAGAGAGGAAGTTTAACGATAAAACCCCATGCTGTCGAGTTACCACTGTAAAAATACGCATTGAAAAAGGACACGAGAGGACTTTTATAGTCACCTAGAAAATAAAAAAAAGACCTCTGTATATGATATATATATAATATATATATATAATATATATATATATATATATATATATATATATATATATAAATGAATTCTTATCATATGCATTAAGCTACAAATATCCTTGCTGGCCGAGTCGGTAATTACGGAAGTCTCTGAAGTCCCGATTTCTCCTCTGTGCGCTGCTGGTTCGAATCCACGAGGACGAAATTATCATCAACTAAAAAAATATTCCCCTTCGGCTAACATACATGAAAATATATTAATTCCGAGGTAGAGCGAATTGGATTATTAAAGGACATTTGTAGCTTAATTCATTTTATAACGTAGATATCTGGATATGCTATTACTGATATTCATCCCAACAGTTCCTGAGACAATTTTTATAAAGTTATCGTAAAAGACTAGAAAAAAAAAAAAAAAAACATATCGCATACGATTGAATGACCTCGATGGAAGCAATAATACAATACGATTTAGATGCAATCTTCAAATTTAATCCCAAAAAGTGCCAAGACAATTATCACCAAGTTATCAAAGAAAACTAACTAAAACAATCCGCTAGCTTTTTATGGACCTGGCAATGGAAGACATAATCAATATCATGTGAAAGAAAAATCCAAATGTAAAAATAAGTCCAAATATTTTCTCAATACATTTCCTTTTCCGTCTCTAGAAGTGGGTGTGAAGATCAGCGCAAGCTCGGCTCAACGAACAAAACCCTCCACCCCCCAAAGAAAAAAAAAAACTCTTCCCCCCCAAACAAAAAATAACAGGACTTAAAACAACTCCAAGCTAACAAACTCGCCCCGGGAACTATTATTGCAAAAGTTCCGATCCTATACTTGGCATCGCTACCAAGGGGCAATGAAGGAAAACTTACTCAAAAAAACAGGGCACGGTGCCAGGCAGTGCCAAGCCACTAGGCGTGTACTGGTTAGGTCGGCCTGGTGGGCTGTGTAAAAGAAAATAAAATAGAAAAGAGATAAAATAAAATTATACAAATGAATCGGTGTCTATTTTCTTTACGTACAATGACAATGACAAAGTGTATGTATATATAATACTATATGTTATATTATTATTATATATCATATATTCTTATATATATTATATAGGATATTATATATTACATGCATACACACATACAAATATAAACAGGCGTGTGCACATCTTAAGAGTGAGAAAGATGCTGCTACTCCTAAAGGCTGAAGGGTTTTCCTTGTTCCACAGGCAATGATGTTTGGTGTGGGAGGGCGGCACCACCACCACCACCAGCAGGAAGCCCTTAGCAACAGTTAAAACAGCGGCGGCGGCGGCGGCGACGATGACGCAACCTTCATCACAAACCCAAACAAAAGACGAGCTTTGTCCGCCCAGGCTTAAACGAGCGATCCGGCCCAGTCGAACGTAGGATTAAACTAAAATAAATTAATATATGAATAAATACCCTCATATATATATATATATACTCTGCAATTATTTGCATATACTGAAAAAAGTAAATATCAACACCTTTGTGATAATTGCATGCACTGAAGAACAAAAAATAAGCAAATAAATATATAAATACCCTATTTGTGATATTTACATGTTCTGAAGAACAAAAATAAATATAGAAATACCTCTCCGTGATATTAACATGCAATGAAGAACAGAAATCACTAAATAAAGGAACATCATCTCCGTGATATTGACATGTATTGAAGAACAAAAATAAAATCTAAAAAATTTACAAATTAATATATACATACCGTACCTGTGATATTTACATGAACTAGAGCAAAAACAATTATAAAAAAATACTCTGTGATATTTACATGTATTGATGAACAAAAAACATAATATATATATATATATATATATATATATATATATATATATATATATATATATATATATATAGTTTATACAAAAAATAAATAAATACATACAGAAAATACTCTGTGATATTTACACGTATTGAAGAGCAAAATTAAATAAATATAAAAATACTCTCTCTCTGTGATATTTACGTGTACTGAAGAACAAAAGTAAATAAAAAAAATAAACAAAATAAATTGACGTGTTGCGATTACATCTCTCGATCAAACTAAACGTCTCAAGTCCTTCATCAACCTGTTTGTGACGTTGGGCAGCCTCTGCAAACTGAAGATGGGTGCTGGAAGGGTTAAGAATGAGGAAAAACAAAATGCCTGGCAAGATCTAAATGGGAAATGACCGTTAAACGGCTGGCTCATACAAATTCGAGTGAGCGAGTGTTATCCGGAATCCTTGAAAAGTGTGGAAGTTCACTAGACGACTTCTGCGTAGCCTATGTAAATTAAAGATGGTTGGAAGGGTTGAAAATATACATAAATAAAGTTGGTAAAATAAAAAAAAATTAAAAAATTACCGTTGAAAGGAGTTCTGCGCAAACAAACAGAGAGCGATATATGATCAACTGGTGCAAACGGTCCTATATATACTTTAATTCGGGATCCTTGGATTGAAAAGGGTGCAAATTCATAAGACCAGTATCTATGTCGTCTCTGGAAATTGTAGAAGGGGGAAAAACAGGTGGCAAAATAAAATTGAAAATTATTTCATTGAGATATGATCACATGGTCCATATGGTTCTATAATTCGGAATCCTTGGAGAGAAAAGGTGGAAAAAGTAGTATATCTTAGTTTAAACAGACCACTGGGCTGATTAACAGCTCTCCTAGAGCTGGCACGAAGGATTGAATATTTTTACGTGGCTACGAACCAATTGGTTACCTAGCAACGGGAGTTCACGAGTGTAATTTCTGTAAATTAAATGTAGTTGGAAGGGTTAATAAAAAAAAAAATAATAAAACTAAAAAAAAAAATGCTTAAAAGGAGGTTTGATACACAAACAGAGCGAGATGCAATCACATAGTACAAATGGTCCCATAATTATAGGAAGCCTTGGAAAGAAGATGGAGGTTCACAAGACTAGAATCTGTGCAGTCCTGGCAAATTAAAAGAAGGGTAGAAGGGTAAAAAAAAAAATAAAATGGCAAAGTTTAAAAGCTTGCTGTTACAAGGCTCGAGATATGATCACTTGGTCCAAACTGTCCCTTAATCCGTAGTCCTTGGAAGGAAAGTAATGCGAACAGGGGAAGAACTCGAGTGGCAGGGAAGATTCAGAAGAAAATGATCTCTCCATCATGAAGCGCCCGAGAGTCGTCCTCAGGTCCAATCAGAGGTTAACAGTTTCTTTTCTCGTCCACAAAATTAAATGAAGAATCACACTCTCGAGTTTCAAAGACTTGGACATTGTTGCTAAGGACTATTTATTTTTTAACGGCGAAGTAAGTATATATATCAGGGGGCCGTGACGTCCAGCTGCGTGCTCCTGACGGTTTATATGTATAAAAAAAAAAACACACACACACACGAAATGAACTTTCTAAACAAACCTACACCGGTGAAAATTAACGTGTTGCCATCCATTGTGCTTGTTTGGAATGCAATTGTTCATGAATCATAACATGATAAGATTTTTAACTTGATATTCTGGCAGTGACTACTATCTTATATATATATATATATATATATATATATATATATATATATATATATATATATATATATATGAATAACTTGATCACGAAGTATATAAAACGTGATGCTATGTATAAATAAAGGTTTTTTGCCACGAAGGAAAAAATGAAAAAGCGAGATAGCCAAGTACTTTCGTCCTGTTTTACAGACTGACACTACAAGAATAGCAAGCAATAAGGGCGATTTTCACTCTACAGAAAGGAGGAGCCGCCTGAGGGTAGCCCCACCTTGAGGGATACGTAGTGTCAGTTTGTATATTAAGCTTTCTTTTGACTATGTTGTTCTCTGTAAAATCAGTTTGCCTCAGTAAAGGGTCCGAACAGGACCGAAAGTACTTGGCTACCTCGCTTTTTCATTTTTTCCTTCGTGGCAAAAAAACCTTATATATATATATATATATATATATATATATATATATATATATATACCTGACCAAAGATGTATCGAGAAAATTTACACGAAACAAAAAATAATATAGGCCAAAATGCGGCCCAATTGACATTTTCATACGGTGAAAAACAAAATGACAGGTAGCGCTTTTTCATTTTTTCCTTCGTGGCAAAAAAAACCTTTATATATATAGCTATAATATATATATTATTACATATATATATATATATATTATATATAATATATAATTATATATATACCTGACAAAATGTATCGCCATGGGAAAATTTACACGAGAACAAAATAATATATGGCAAAATGCGGCCAATGACATTTCATACGGTGAAAAACAATGACAGCTAGCAACACATGGCCAACACATATCAACCAATTTTCAAAGTATTTGCTTTTAAAAAAGTTAACCAATCACACTCGACAAGAACAAATCGGAAAGGAGGAATAAGTGACATAATGACACCTGACAAAGAATAAGTGACCAATGGTGGATGACCTAGGAAAAAAAAAAATAATAATAAATTTACAAAAAAAAGAAAAGAAGAGAGGGTTAGAGAGCAAGATGAAAAAGACAGAAACGACAGAAACGAAGACTCTCGCTGTTGCCGAGTCACAATAAACGGAGGAGGAGGAGGAGGAGGAAGAACAGGAGGATGAGGATGAGGAAGAGGAGGAGGAGGAAGAAGAACAGGAGAAGAACTGGAGGAGGAGGGAGAACAGGAGGAGGAGGAGAAGTAGGAAGAACAGGAGGAGGAGGTAGAAAGAGGGGGAGGAGGAGGAGGAGGAGGTAGAAAGAGGGGGAGGAGGAAGCCGTACCTAACCCACACCACAATAATATCCAAGGCCATACACATTCGCACAGGCCCCCCCACCCCCGGCCTCCTAAGCCTGAAGAAGACCTGAATCCGGACGAAAGCGGTTCCCATCCGCTCCCTGCAACGCTGCCCTAAATGAACGTCGACGCAGACGTCCTCGTCGGGCCAACCAACCAACCAATCATTCCTGCAACGGGGTCACACGGCTACCAATTTCGAGTCATGCCACTCTTAGGCTCGAAAAAAAAAATAAATAAATAAGGGAAGTCATGAGCGTTGCTAACGCGTCCAGCCTCACCCAGGGGGTGTTATCACGCAAGGTCCGGGTGCAGGACATTTAACTCGGCATTCGTCATAATAATAATTATTACATATAATCGTTGAGCTACTCTTCACCTGATTTATGTAAACGTTAAATACGACAGCAGGAGAAGACTCCAATTATATAACCAGTTACACCTTCACAACAAATTCATAATATTAGTTTTAAACATTTTTACTTCGATTGATATATATATATACCGTTTATATTACTGTAGAGGAAGACTCCGATTTCTATAACCAGTTACAATGTCATAACCTATCAAACAATTAATGATAACTAAAACCATTTTTACATGATTCACATAAATCGTTAATATTACTTAGTTGGTAGACCCCCAATTATATAACCAATTACACTTTGAATTGGAATAGCTTCATCGATTTTTAATAAAGAAGAAACTAACCGTAAAACGAAAATTCCAAGATGTCATCTATGCCACTGCATGTGGCCCCCCCCCCCCGCAAAAAAAAAAAAAAAAAAAAAAAACCCCCCCCCCCAAAAAAAAAAAAAAAAAAAAAGAAAAAAAAAAAAAAAAAAAAAAAAAAAAAAAAAAAAACAATATACTCGAGGCACTAAGGCGTGATCCGACCTCCAGCTTACTTGGGGCACGTGCTAAAATCTATGGAGCAAATAGAGAGAGCCCTGTTACACCAGCGAAAACTACAATGAATACTCTATATTTTATTAGGAATAATGCTTCTGTACTGGTTAACATGCATATTATTTATCTTTTAAATATGCATTCTAATAAATAATAAATTACTGTAACTCAACGCAAAACACCTTTTTCAGACCTTTATAGACTTTTCCACAAACCTTTCCTTTCCTATCACCCCACAACAACAACAGCAACAACAAGGTAGTTTGTAAGGCTTACTCCCCGAGTAAGCGAAAGAGGGTGGGGGGGTGGGGAATTTGGGACTGCTCAAATCCTTTCCCAATATACCCCGAACCACGTTCCAGGCCACGTGGACGTGGATCATTCCAGCTGCCAGAAAGTTTACTATGAGCAATTTAAATTGTTTGATGTTGACGAAAAAATGGTAACCATACATGACATTCTTTCGCATATAGTGACAGAAAAAAAATGCAAATAGTAAACTCACAATAATTATACTCTACCAAAGAATTTCACCATCTCAACCGAATTCGCTCATTCGGTTGCTGAATAAATCTAAAATATAGGATGGGCATTTAACGTTTTCTCAATATTAGACAAAATGGAGATTGGTCAAAACGCGCATACATCCATTTTTACCAATTTCCTGGATGTACTGCTACGCCTGAAAAATGTTTAATCACTTCCCTGACCTTGACAACTCCTTGATTTACGAGCAATTATATTGTTCTTACTGCCATAATATAATTCTCCTGGTATCTTCATCATTTACTTACATTTTTACTTATTTTACTACTTACTGAATTTATCTGTTTTCGTAATAACTGATATCCTATGTCTATGTCTTCCTATTCCTTTCTGTTACTTCTTTCTAATGAACACTATAATAATAATAATAATAATAATAATAATAATAATAATAATAATAATAATAATAATAATAATAATAATAATAATACATGCTGGAGGCGGAATCCAGAGCGAATCTTTCAATATTTTTTGTCGATTACGCTTAAGATCCAATTTGTACTGTATTTTATATATTATATTCAATTTGACAAATACCACGTTTTTCACGTGAATCGCCCATTTGGCGTTTCAATAGCCAATTTGTTGAGTGCAGAAGGAAAGGCAGTCATAAGAAGACCAGAGAAACTTCAACACAAAATAACCGCGGCTGAAATAGTCATTATCTTCAATAAATAAATGATAATAATAATAATAACGAGATCATAAATCGTTTGTTTATTTATTATAACCAAGACGAAGTCATAAAAATGACTCAACAACCACCTTAGCTGCATATCCTTAGCGATCATTCAAGCAATTAAAACCAGCTCCCATGATATTACCATAACCAACCCCCTCCCCCAACCCCACCCTCCGTCTCAAAACATTCCTACTCCTCAACGAAGACCACAAGGTTACAGTAGGTTTATCAATCAAGAGTTAAGACCAACAGAGCAAGCAACTAACAGCAACTCTTAAAAGCAACACACCCCCAAAATGCACATCGTACTAACCGGTTAGGACCGGTTAGGACCCGACTATAACCTGTTTGCTGTGTACGAGGACCATGATGCAACAACGCACATAGATGGAGTTGCTTATTTACTCCCTCCTCCTTTGCTTATTCAACTCGGGGACGACTATGCGAGGTTTGGTGGTGGTAAGAGAGGATTTAATGGGGAAGGGGAGGGGAGGGGAGGGGAGGGGGGGGAATGAGAGAACAAAACAGCCTCCTTTGGTGGTGAACTCTTGAACGCGGCCGCCAATGAAGGACTGACCATCTCTTGAACACAACCGTCATTGGAGGAAACTATAAACGTACCGTCACTTAACTTTGCATCTCTGTCGGAATGAGGATGCTATGGTACATTCACATCAACCGTGCATGTGATGTCTATGCCTGTCCCTTACGACGCTCCTGATTGGCTGTTGATAAGCCAATCACAGGGCTGGAAATTCTGTCTCTCGATAGTGTTCATATATGCAGGATGTATGTTCCACCTCTCCTGAGGGGTACTTTTGAAAGACGTATCCCTCAAGAGAGGTAGAGCATACATTCTGTCTATGTGAAGTCTCTCGAGAGACAGAGTTTCCAGCCCTGTGATTGGCTTATCAACAGCCAATCAGGAGCGCCGTACGGGACTGGTCTAGACATCAAATGCACGGTTGATGTTATTGTACTATAGCCCCTTAGTATTTGACACGCAGAGTCTGCTACTCACCAGATTCGAGTAATTGCCAGGTATATATTTATTTCACGATTTATTGAGAAATAATGAATGATCTGTGGAACCTTGTGGTTACGAGGAACCACGGTTGGGAATGGCTCATATAGGACTGATTGATTGTGAGTTATCTGGCGTCACAACTACCAGGGTCACTGACGCAGCAGGCTCATATAGGATATACTTGTCACTTCTACATGACAACTACCCCTTAGCTCATCGAGTTCTTCACGTGGCTTGGCAGGTCCTCATTGGACGAGTGGGTTGCGTACTCGACTATTAATTTGGCAGCCAGAGTTCGCTCCCACACCCCCCCACCCCTGCCAATGCGCAACGAGATAAATTTATTTCTGGTGATTGGAAACTCCTTTAGCGATTAAACATGGTTCGGATCCCACAATAAGCTGTAGGTTGCGTTGCTAAGTAACCAATTGGTTCCTAGCCACGTAAAAGAAAAAAAAAACCTAATCCTTTGGGCCAGCCCTAAGAGAGCTGGTAATAAGCTCAGAGGTCTGGTTAATTAAGATATACTTGGCTTGGCTTGGCTTGTCACTACAAAGCCTTGAACCCGAGGTGAGGAAAAAGCGAAGAAACTCCAACTACTTGCTCTCTCTCTCTCTCTCTCTCTCTCTCTCTCTCTCTCTCGTCCTCTTCCTCGCTCCTCTCTCTCTCTCTATCTATTATATAATCTATATATATATATATATATATATATAATATATAATATATATATATATTAGACACATATATATGTTATACACATACACAAATATGTAAGTACGAACGAATGTATATATAAATATATATATATATATATTATATATATATATATTCATTCCAAGAAAGCTATACATTGTTATAAATAAACAAGACGAATTCAGAACACTGACAAAAGCGGAGACATTAATCTTCCCGGCCACATGTTAAGCTCACGAAGGTGACAACACCAGGATGAATGAAATGTGCTGACGAACAAAATTACAAATGGAAAAACAAAAAAATCTCGTTGCTTGAGACCGACAAGGAGGAAAGGGGGGGGGGGATAAAAATAAATCCCGACATCCTCTTCTGCTTTTTTAACAAATACACACATACACACACAAACATGGATTCAAGGCGAACGTCTCATTCATACGGACAAGAAAAACCGCTTGCAATGACACCCAAAAAAGCACATCCGAGACAGAATAGATATATATATGTATATATAAAACGGGAAACCAGACAACCTTGAAGAAATTATAAACATGTATAAATATATATATCATATATATTTATTTATTTACTTATTTATATTAAATAATCTGCGTGTGAATTTGGAAACTAGAAGAAATTAAAGCAACCATACAAGTTTCCAAGTGACCTTGAAAAGTTACTCGATTAAAAAATGAGTATTAAATAAATAAAATAAAAAATAAATAGTATATATATCATATATATATACCGTATTATACAAAAAGTCATCAGGTACAAAAACAATGCAAACGTTTCCCTTCCCACTCCCTCCTTCCAAGTGGCCCCCAGCTTCACCCGCTACAACCTCCCAACCCAGCCCCACCCACCCCAAAGCCCCCACCCCTTCGAAGAAGAACATCAAAAAGGTGGGACACTAAGAAAACAGAAGGACCCAAGGACAGGGGATTTTAACAGAGAGAGAGAGAGAGAGAGAGAGAGAGAGAGAGAATTTTCCACAGGCACCATATCACAGGTGCATGAACACTTCAGGCGTCATTCTCCTCTCGGTGGTGGTCTCTTGAATGTCACTAGTGACACTGGAGAGAGAGAGAGAGAGAGAGAGAGAGAGAGAGAGAGAGAGAGAGAGAGAGAGAGAGAGAGAGAGAGAGGGTATATCTATACCTGCAAGTAAGGACACTCTGATTCACGTCACTACTTTGTCGCTTTTGGCGTTCCCGCGAATGTCGTCGCGATTGTCGCTGGCTTCGGATATTGTTCGGGGTCGCAACGCTTAATGCAAGAGTATACTACATACTACCATTTGCAGTTGCTGCTGCAGTCACCGTCATAGTCATGACTTTGATTAGCCACTGCTAAGAGATTGTATGTAATATGTATATGTATATGTATGTATATATATATATATATATATATATATATAGTTCACATACATATACACATGTACTATAGCTGGTTCACTTAATGTAGATTCTTGGGTGAGCCCTATGCCTACGGGGACGTTCGTTTGGCGGCCGCTGGTTGGCTGGGAGCTGCCTACAAACCCCCCCCCCCCCAGGTACCAGCCAATCAACGGCAGACCATAAAACGTATCGTAAGCATAGGCCTCATCCAAGAATCTACCTTACGTGAACCAGCTATATCTGGCTGCAATATATATATATATATATATATATATATATATATATATATATATATATATATAAGAAAATACCACAGATAAATTAGTAAGCAGAAAGGGCTCGGTACGAATTTCTGCCCATTATATTTTTCCTGTGGTATTCGCTTTTATCATGAAGTCCCTGTCCTTTCTCAGATTCGAACCTATGCTTCTTTGGATTGGAACAAGGTGGCTGGTGGGGCATGACACCGCCTGCTGAGTGCATTATTAAGTCACTGTTAACCCCACTCCCCCAACCCGCCCTTCCCAATTCTTTTATACAACCCAAAAAAAAATGCAAAGGCACAAGCTCAGAATAGGTGGACTGTTCACAAATATAATTTTCCTTGTAAGTTACTGCCAAGGTCTAGAGAATCATATATTATATATATATATATATATATATATATATATATATATATATATATATATATATATATATATATATATATATAATATCGGTGGCTTAAACTTTAATTTCAGATTATCAAGAAGTTTGTCTCCTTTCTAATAAACTTAAGCTGGAAGTTCACATACAATCACACACTACATGATATATTTAATACATATATATACTAATATATATTATATATATATATATTTATATATACACATATACATACACGTAATATACTACATACATCTTATCTTACTATAATGGGCGTTATGTCTGTCCGTTCGTCTGTCATTCAATCACGGCCAAACGGCTGGTCCGATGGGCATTAAACTTGGAAGGATTATAGTGAGGACCCCTCAGATGGTTTATAATGGGGCTTCATCCTACCTCCTCCCCCCTCCTAAGGGGGGGGGGTGGGGTGGGGGTGGGAAGGGATTCCCTGAAACGGAGCTGGTTCTACCCGTGAACTTAGGCTGGTTATGCCCGTAGGTTTAGTTACGTTTACGAATTTATCATACATAATTTCTGTATACATGTGTGTATATGCATATAGTATATATATATATATATATATATATATATATATTATATATATATATATTATATATGTATGTATACTTTGTCCTGACTTCACACCGTTAACTTATCTTGCCTCAATCATCACCATGATGTCCTGCCGACGACGTGACTTGGGACAATTTGAACAACAAAACGAATCCTTAAAAGTCCTCATTTCATAAACGTCATTTATTTGATACTAATGGAATACCTTTTAACAGGACTTGAAACAACAGAGTTATAAAACGAAGTGAGACTTCAGACACAAAATCATACTCATAAATGAATCTGTCCGATATTTTTTAAAATTTTATTTAAGAAATATACATTTACTATTTTTACAATATGTAATATTGTATACACATCATAATCTACTTACATGAATAAAATTAATTCTAAAAAACATGACCGTCATCTTGTGAAGTAAAAACTAAATTACATTAATCCTCCCAGTGCTTTCATCAATATAAATCTTGTTTTGAAAATTTTACTTTTTATTATAAATGAAATCATACTTATCTGCTAAAGGCACTAATTGACTTTTCTCAGTATTTATCAGACACAATTGACTCCTCCCCTTACTGCACGCTAATAAACATAAGCGGCTCTTTTCAATCTTAAAAGTGGACCCCTGCTCAATCAATCAGCATCTCATCATATATAGAAGCCAAATGTAGTGGGTCTTAACAACACCTTACGAAAATTTAAACCAGAATGACTTCACGGAACAGTATATTCTTATCTCTTTGAACCCGCGTGCTAAAAAATAGAAAAAAAAACAAAAAAATAAAATAGGGGTAATTATTTACAATATTTAAACATTTCTCTTATACTGCCACAACATTCTTAGCGCGTGCCTCAAGCAAAAACCGTACAACGCATAAAATTGAGAAAAAGTCATTTGAAAGTACCATACAATTACGCTCGAACATATTAAAAATTATTTAATGCAAAGGATGAGTATCTAAATACACAATAAGACTAGGTTTCACTTGTCTCTGTAATCCAATATACATCCATACACACACACACATATATATATATATATATATATATATATATATAAATCTAGTATCATTCCTATCATTATTACCGTTAACATTATTGCCATCCATATCAATTATTTAATGCAAAGGATGAGTATCTAAATACACAATAAGACTAGGTTTCACTTGTCTCTGTAATCCAATATACATCCATACATACATATGCATATATATATATATATATATATTATATATATAAATCTAGTATCATTCCTATCATTATTACCGTTAACATTATTGCCCTCCATATCATTATGATTACCACTTTCCTGTTCCACTAAGCAACTGCCTGTTACTGGCAGCATTTTGTCACCATCACTGCTAATCCCGTCTCTAAATGTTATGCATTGTTTGTTGTTTTTCCTGTTTATCTCTGTATAAGGTCCTGAGCTGAAATAAATGACGTTAATGTTGTGATTATTATTATAGTAAAGACAGCAGAGCTAGATTGGGGAACCCTCTCTCTATCTTTCTTTCTCTCTGATGACTAAAAATGTATCCAGGCCGTTCCTGTTTCTTCTTCTTTTGATTCTTCCTCTTCTTCCTTCTTCTTCTTCTTTATCTGGGTAATTATATCCGTCCACCCACAACTTGTACTTGACAAGCAAGGCTTATTAGTTATTAGTCACCGGCTGAGCAAGAAGACCGACCTCTTTGTCTGTATCGAACGAGTGCGCGGTGGCCAGGTCCGAAAAGGAAAAAAGAAATATAATAATAAGAATAAAAAAAAAGCTCCCTGGTACTTTCACTCGTACTGTACTTGTCTTGTCCGAGAGAGAGAGAGAGAGAGAGAGAGAGAGAGAGAGAGAGAGAAGCGTGTGTTGCCATGCGGGCGAATCATCCTTCCTTGCTGGAATTCTTTTTCTCACTTCTCAGTACAATCATGTCCACTACACACCAAACACCAATCCCTCCCCCTCTCCCCCCCCCCACAACATCCCACCCATCCCAACGTACAGTTCCCTCCTACCCCCTTGTCTTCATTAGTTGGCCCTTCCCGAATTTGACTCGTCCATTTTTCTCTCCTTTTTTCAGCCCTAAAATCCCCCCTTCAAATTCAACTCCTCTTCTTCTTCTTCTTCTTCTTCTTACTTTACCTTCCAGTCTGTCTTTATTCTTCCTACAATTTTCCCTCTTCCTTCATGACGTCTTGTGATTTTTACCAATTCCAGAATTAGTTCTTTCTCTCTCTCTCCTCTCTCTCTCTCTCTCTCTCTCTTCCTCCCAATTTCCTTCACTCTTCCTCTTTTTTTCATTCTCCAGCAAATTCTTCCCCCCCCCCCCCCCCCCCCCCCCCCCCCTGGAAACCCATTACCCCCAATCCCCCTCCCTCCGACCACCACCTCCTCCTTCCAGTCTC
>NC_061100.1:19695507-19840507 GCF_015104395.2 Macrobrachium nipponense | reverse complement strand
TTCTGTATTTCCCTGTACCTCCTGTTACTTCTTTCTAATGAACACCTTAATATTCTTTGGAAGTTTGAATTTCGAGGCAATGGGCCATTGGTGTGGTGGGCTTGTTCCATATGAATAGGGTTCATCTTCTGAATAATGATAATAGCAATAATAATAGCACGAGCCTTGAAATGGAGAAAATAATGCATAGTTATGTACTATATTGTCATATATATTTAAAGATAATTCTGTACACAAAACTTTCAGGAATATGTACGTTTCCCGAGAGTTATCTGTAGAGCTTTATTCACCAATAAAAAAAAAAATAATAATAATAATAATAATAATAATAATACTTAAGCGCTGAATGGCCCAAAAGTGCCCCAGGCACTGACAGCCTAAGTATAAATTTCACAAAACTCATAAACCCTAACGGTCTCTAACCGCCGCTAACAACCGCCTTCGTTGGCAACGCTGAGTTTCCTCGTTCCTCGGCCTGCCAACGTCGCTCGTGTCATGGCACACTGGATTGGGGCACTTGTGCCATCGGGTTTCAACTGGTTCACAGGTCGGCATTCGGGCGTTTAAAGGACACAGCTAACTTAAACCTCGTTTTGCTTAAGGACAACTCCTCTTTTTACCTTGTTTTAACGGGTCCCAGTTGCTGGGAGAGAGAGAGAGAGAGAGAGAGAGAGAGAGAGAGAGAGAGAGAGAGAGAGAGAGAGAGAGACTCTCTACAACAAACAACTTTTAGTCATATATCGTATTCAACTTAACTCTTTTTATTCACCCCCACAAATGAATCCGTAAAATGGCCGTCAAAATAATACAGCTCTTTCGATATTCATTACTATTATAACATCAGCTATAATATAACTGCCAAAGGTAAACATATTAATCATAATTATAAAACAAGGTAAACATATTAACCATGTCAACCATGATGATAATTATATTTAACTTGCACATCTACACTACACGAAAAGGTTGTAGTACAGTATACAATACCTGCAGTGTACAATATAAAAAGACACGAGTTACTATCGATACCTGTCTGTACAAGTTGGAGCAGACAGTCATTTGAGAAAAAAAATACCCAAGACACAAAAACAACTAAAAAAAAAAACTAATACTAACTCGTTAAACGTGCTACAGTAGAACAGAGAGGCTTCTGAAACGAGTTACGACTGACACCTGAATAAAACACGGGAGATTTAACCTTGTACCATAAGAAAAAGTGAGCTGTTATACGCTGGAGAACGACAAAAAGGAATGAGCAGGACATACACCTGTGCGACAAGATCGCACCAAACAGGTGTCCAACGAAAAGTTAAAAATAAAACACCTGCATGATGATGCCCAGAAACAGACCTTACTGATACCTGGCCTGATGGCAGTTACGCCACCTCTAGCAGAGGGTGTTTGTCTATAAACTAACCACTTCTAAGTAAGTACCTCGGTACTGTTAGAAATCAATATTCATTCGTGCTAGAAATCAATTCACACGTGTTAGAAATCTACATCTGTGCTTGAAATCAATATGCCTTCGTGTTAGAAATCAATATTCATAAATGTTAGAAATCTACATTCATTCGTGCTCTAAATCAATATTCCTTTGCGCTAAAAATCAATATTCATTCGTTAAACAATTTCAAGTAGCTTGGTACTGTTAGAAATAAATGATCATTCGTGCTAGACATCAATATTCATTAGTGCTTGAAGTCAATATTCATATGTCTGAAATAAATATTCATTTATGTCAGAAATCAATATTCACTCAAGCCAAAAACCAATATTCACTCGAGCCAGAAATCAATATTCATTTATGCCAGAAATCAATATTCACTTGAGCCAGAAATCAATATTCACTCGAGCCAGAAATCAATATTCATTCCTACTAGAAATCAATATTCATTCGCGTTAGAAATCAATTATCGATCGTGTTACAAATAATCATCCGTGATAGAAATCAATATACATTCATGTTAGACATGGTCATTCATGTTTGAAATCAATATTAAATTGAGCTAGAAATCAACATTCATTCGTCCTAGAAATCAATATTCATTCGCCACGCAAGTTTAAGAAAAAAAAACACAACGGACATAATTACTTAACAACTTTTTTATTACTCCTACCCTGCTCACGTGATTTTCGGAATCGAAATATATATATATATATAATATATAGATATATCTATATAATATAGCTATATATATTATATTATATATTAGAAGATATATATTTATATCATTATTTTCTTAAATTGATGTAGTATTGAAACAAAAAACTAAAAAAAAAAAAAAAAAAAAATTTAATTGATGTAGTAAATTGTTACGTCACTCATATAAAGTGTACTTTACAAAAAACTACACATTCAGCATCCATTATCAAAACAGTTTAAGAGAAAATTATAGTGAGTGTTCGAGAAACGTCCTGACGGAGCATTTAACACCAATGTTATGAATCCTTTCATTTCTAGGAGCTATTACCAGACGTAACTCGGTCATAACTCACCAAAGATGAAAGCAATGCATTAAACATCCAAACATGACTTCAGGCTGCCCTAGAGCAAGACCCCGTGCTGGCATAAGGCCAGGAAGATCTAAAATAACAACTAAATATGTAATTCCCTAATTTTTTTTATACCATGTCAACCTGGCTTTATGAAAAAAACACACACCACAATATTAAGAGCCACAAATAAAAACGAACGTACTACAAGGAATTAAAAAATTTCCCAATGGACTAACCACATACTGTTCCTCAAATAGCTTCCAAATCATCACCCTTGCATGATGACTGACATTATCCACTGAAAATCCACAAATTTACGTTGACCAAGACGGTTTACATGTTAATAATCCGGCTTAAAATCCATCGATATCCACCAAAAAACTAACCAACTTTAGGGGTCCACCTAAATGAGTATGTTTCTAAGCTTCATCAAAATCTGCTCATGCAATCTCGATATATTGTTGTTAAATATATATGTGAAAAAAACCGCTTACTCAATGCTTCATTCAAAATAAAAACAAACAATGACGACCAAACTAATGCCATATTACATTTTCTTAAGGCCCCTAGGACTGGGGGGTTTCCCACACGATGGTCCGCACCTTATACTTATATAATCAGTCCTTGTAAGGACTGATTCAGATTGCTCTCGCTCTCTCTCTCTCTCTCTCTTCGACTGACGAGCTGCGGAATTCGTTCTTTTCTCCCACCTTCCTTCACAGTTTAATCTTGGCATATTTTTTTTCTTCATGCAAACACGGAATACATAAGTGAACATTTTTTTCATTTTCAGTCTGAGAGAGTGACAGAATGATTTAGGAGTTGCCAATGACACCCAGGTGCATCGTGCGAACATACCTACATGCCAGGATTTAAAAAAAACAAAAAAAAAAAAAAAAAAAAAAACATATATATATATATATATATATATATAAATATATATATAGATATATATATATATATATATATATATATATATATATATATATATTACACGAGTCTTGGAAGAAGGAACAAATAAATAAGATCCGTCAAAAAAATTTACTAAAATACTCCAGATCTTGACCAAGTATAAGCAATATTGGCTGAATATTTTTACAAACATGCCCAACGAATACAGGTTTGAAGAACGCTTTATATATATATATATATAAAATATATATATATATATATATAATATATATATATAACACATAAACAAATATTTATTTTATACATGTGTGTATACATATATATACATATGTGTGTATACATATATGATAAGCTCCCAAACATTATCTCTTTACCCAAGCTAGGACCTGGGGGAACCAGGCATAGGCAATTAATGGCTCAGCAAGTTGACCTATGGCACCTCTAAAGAGGCCTCGTCTTTAGCTCGCAAGGAAAGCAGGGGGTATAGTAGATTCACATCAACCGTGCATCTGATGCCTAGACCAGTCCCTTACGACACTCCTGACTGGCTGTTGATAAGCCAATCACAGGGTTGGAAACTCTCAGTCTCTCGAGAGAGTTCACATAGGCAAGATGTATGATGTTCCACCTCTCCTGAGGAATACTTTTGAATGACGTATCCCCCAGGAGAGGTGGACCATACAGTATGCCTCTGTGAACTCTCTCGAGAGACTGAGAGTATCCAGCCCTGTGATTGGCTTATCAACAGCCAATCAGGAGCGCCGTAAGGGACGGGCCTAGACATCAAATGCAAGGTTCATGTATCTACTATAGTATATAATGGATACCCTGGGATTTCCAAGCAAGCAATATGTAAGGAACAGGTTTTGAATGGTCCAAATTAAACATGGTCTTGTCAGCAAGAACCTATGCTGACACAGAGCAGCCTGCTCTAATAACAATAAATCTTAACAAGGTACTATAAACAAAAACCAACAGGGTACTATAAACCCCAAAGATGACAGTTAACTGTTCACCTTGCAAGGTGAAATGGAACGTAAAAATATAATGTGCGAAGCATGAACAGAAATTATGGCCACAAAAAAAAAATAAAATAAAACCAGAAAATGCAAATTCACGTCAGATGAACAAGCATACGACCTAGAGAGAGCAGAAAAAAAGAGGAAAACTAAATTTTAAAAAAGGGAGAAACTGAAAAAAAGGAAAGAGAAAGACTAAAAAGGAAATTATACATTTTAAACTTCCAGTAGACCTGTGGGCGTGAACCCATGACAACTAAATATGCAAGTTAACGTTCAAGAAGAAGAAGAAAAAAAGTTAATCCACTTCTAAAGGTGAACTGAAAACCTAAAAGCGCCCCGCCCCCTAATTGTACGTGGCAAGTAACAAGTCCGGAGAGATCTGGAGGAACGTTCCCGGTGGCTTTCGTGTACAAACCGCCACTTGTTCATCAGGGTACGAACAAGATCCTCCCGCAGGATAAGAAACTCGCCGCCGGCCGGGAGGACGAGGGATGGCTATCTGAAGGGCGGCGCGCACGCACGCACACACGTACGAACGAACGCACAAGTCCATTCTTTCAAGGGCACCTTAACAAACCCACTGAAACTCCGGGGCTGCCATTATGATTGGGGATATCCCACGAGTCACTGGGGATGATGTTCTCTTCGCCACAGGACTTCTCGCAGGACTCCTCATTTCTCATAGGATTCCTGATTCAAGCAGAGATCCTACAGGATATGATGGGGCATAAAAGGGAGGATTTTTCTGGTGGGATTTCGAACGAAACAAATAATCCACTGAACGTTGAATCTTCCATCTCGCCATCTTTGGCTGAATTAACCTGTATCAATCTTTGACAAACTACCAACTTTTAGTATAGGGAGCAAAGATGTCATTATTGAATTATGTTATCAACTTGGCGTCGCAACAAGTACAGTCATGAGGCCGAGACTAAGACACAAACAAAGAAACCGCAGTTGGTGATCAAATGACAAACCGATACCTGTGTATTTCGCCTCCGACATCAATCATACTCAATCACTAGACAAATTTTTGTAAGCAAGCATACAAACCCACACATATACAAATAGTGTGTGTGTGTGTGTGTGTGTGTATAAATACGATTACTATTCACACACTCAGCAACTGCTGTAGATAAGAGGATGACAGCAGCAAGTGTACAGAAAGATAGAAAGGTGATAATAAAACGATAAGATGGTTGGTTCTACGCAGTTTATGACGCCTTCCGTCAACTGAAATTTAACCCCAAAACAAATTTTTAAAATCCCCCCGTTTATATTGCAGATGTTTCTGATACCGAATATATTTTCGGGAGTATATCTCCTTTGGAAGAGACTGAATACAAATCACACACTTATATCAAATCGGCCAAGGAAGTTCCCAAGATAAGTAACACCTCCATTTATAAAAGGTGCGACGTGAATGACATAAAAAAATTGAATTGAAAATAGAATTTTGGGCAAAAGGACAAAGGCTGGGAACTATGAAGTCATTTAGCGTTGAAACGGAAATCGACAGTGAATAGGTTTGAAAGGTGAAACAGGAGGAAAACCTCAAAGCAGTTGCACTATGAATCAATAGTCAGAAGAGGGTGGAGAGCAAGATGGAAGAAAGAGAATACGAACGGATGTACAGTCAAAGGAATGAGAGAGTTTACAGCTAAGGGCCGAAGGGACGCTGCAAAGAACCTTAAGTAATGCCTACAGTGCACCACATGAGGTGCTCTGATGGCCCTACCCCCTTACGGGGATGTCATATAAAAGAGGAACGCTTAATGACGAGTTACGTTAAAAGAAATAGATGGAAATAGACTTCTATTATATGAATAGAAAATAGGGGATGTTTAATCTCTCAGAAAATAAGGAATTTTGATCTCTTTAGAAAATAAGGGATGTTTAATCTCTCAAAAATAGGGACTGTTTGATCTCTTTAAAAAATAGGGAATGTTTGCTTTCTTAGAAAATATGGGATGTTTGATCGCTTAGAAAATAGGGGATACTTGATCTCTTACAAAGTAGGGGATGTTTGACCTCTTAGAAAATAGGGGATGTTTAATCTCTCAAAAAATAGGGAATGTTTAACCTCTTAAAAAAATATGGAATTTTGATCTCTTAGAAAATATGGAAGGTTTGCTTTCTTAGAAAAATCAAGAATGTTTGATCCCTTACAAAATAAGGGATACTTTATCGAAAGTAAGGAATGTTTGATATCTTAGAAAAATGGGGAATATTTAGTCTCCTATAAAATATGGTACGTTTGATTCTCTCTTAGAAAATAGGGGATGTTTGATCTCTCAGAAAATAGGGAATGTTTGATCGCTTATAAAAATAGGGGATGTTTGATCTCTAATAAAAATAGGGGATGTTTGATCTCTTGAAAGAATAGGGGATGTTTGATCTCCTGGAAGAATAGGGATGTTTGATCTCTTAGAAGAATAGGGGATGTTTGATCTCCTCGAAGAATAGATGTTTGCTCTCCTGGAAAAATAGGGAATGTTTGATCTCTTGGAAAAATAGGGGATGTTTGATCTCTTATAAAAATAGGGGATGTTTGATCTCCTGGAAGAATAGAGGATGTTTGATCTCTTAAAAAATAAGGGATGTTTGATCTCTTAGAAGAATAGGCGATGTTTAATCTTTTTTGGAAGAATAGGGGATGTTTGATCTCTTGGAAGAATAGGGGATGTTTGATCTCTTGGAAGAATAGGGGATGTCTGATGTCTTATAAAAATAGGAGATGTTTGATCTCCTGGAAGAATAAAGTATGTTTCATCTCTTAGAAGAATAGGGGATGTTTGATCTCTTATAAAAATAAGGGATGTTTGATCTCTTAGAAGAATAGGCGATGTTTAATCTTTTTTGGAAGAATAGGGGATGTTTGATCTCTTGGAAGAATAAGGGGATGTTTGATCTCCTGGAAGAATAGGGGATGTTTGATCTCTTATAAAAATAGGGGATTTTGATCTCTTATAAAAATCAGGGATGTTTGATTTCTTAGAAAAATAGGGGATGTTTGATCTTTTTTGGAAGAATAGGAGATGTTTGATCTCTTGGAAGAATTGGGGATGTTTGATCTCTTATAAAAATCAGGGATGTTTGATCTCTTGGAAGAAGAGGGGATGTTTGATCTCTTATAAAAAAAATAGGGGATTTTGATATCTTGGAATAGGGGATGTTTGATCTCTTGGAAGAATAGGGGATGTTTGATCTCCTGGAAGAATAGGGGATGTTTGATCTCTTGGAAGAATAGGGGATGTTTGATCTCCTGGAAGGATAAGGGATTTTGTGATCTGAAGAAGGAGGGATGTGATCTCATGATGGGGATGTTTATCTCTGGAAGAATAGAGGACGTTTGATCTCTTGGAAGAATAGGGGAGGTTTGATCTCCTGGAAGGATAAGGGATTTTGATGATCTGGAAGAATAGGGGATGTTTGATCTCATGAAAATAGGGGATGTTTGATCTCCTGGAAGAATAGGGGATGTTTGATCATCTCTTATAAAAATAGGGGATGTTTGATCATCTCTTATAAAAATAGGGGATGTTTGATCATCTATTATAAAAAATAGGGGATGTTTGATCTCTTGGAAGAATAGGGGATGTTTGATCTCTTGGAAGAATAGGGGATGTTTGATCTCCTGGAAGAATAGGGGATGTTTGATCCCCTGGAAGAATAGGGGATGTTTGATCTCTTGGAAGAATAGGAGATGTTTGATCTCATAAAAATAGGGGATGTTTGATCTCTTAGAGGAATAGGGGATGTTTGATCTCCTGGAAGAATAGGGGATGGTTGCTCTCTTAGAAGAATAGTGGATGTTTGATCTCCTGGAAGAATAGGGGATGTTTGTTCTCTTAGAAGAATAGGGGATGTTTGATTTCTTAGAAGAATAAGGGATGTTTGATCTCTTGGAGGAATAGGGGATTTTGATCTCATAAAAATAGGGGATGTTTGATCCCTTGAAAGAATAGGGGATTTTGATCTCCTGGAAGAATAGGGGATGTAAGATCTCTTGGAAGAATAGGGGATGTTTGATCTCTTAGAAGAATAGGGGATGTTTGATCTCTTGGATGAATAGGGGATGTTCGATCTCTTGGATGAAAAGGGGATGTTTGATCTCTTATAAGAACAGGGAATGTTTGATTTTTGAGAAAATTTGGAATGTTTGATCTCTTAGAAGATAGGGGATGTTTGATCTCTTACTGGACATTGAAAAACGAAGGCCTATTAGACTGATGGTTATGTATCATCTCTTAATTACATTCTATATTCTAACCTTGTTTCTATAGAATAAAATGCATTTTGAGTAGTATCCATATATACCATCTTCTTGCAATTACGACCGTCAATCTCATTCACAATAATTTGCTGACAACATTCCCATAACTCCTAGAGAGTACGCAACAACCAATAACAATTACAACCCTCTGCAAGCCTAACTGCAACCCACAACATTCGCCTACCGACTAATTACCTAAGGCCAACAGCAGCACACCGGAATTTGAGGTAACGCGCTTGTCTGTCTCTCGCCCGGAGAGAGAGAGAGAGAGAGAGAGAGAGAGAGAGAGAGAGAAATTCGACAGCGTAGGATTAAAATAGCAAAAGCCACGTGGAGAGAGAGAGAGAGAGAGCGAGAGAGAGAGAGAGAGAGAATCTGGCTCATGGACTACCTTGTCGTAGAAACCATGATGCCAGAGAATGAAACAGGTCAGTGGAATTGACAGTGCCATTCTCTCTCTCTCTCTCTCTCTCTCTCTTCCCCCAACCCTCCCCTGGAGACCCCTGATGATGGATATACCTACATCACCTCGTCAAGATCAACCCTTCAGCCTTATCCGTAACAGCCTGTCGCAGAAATATCTGTCTCAAGCAGACACAAGAAGGGAAAGAGAGGAGAGGGGGACAAGAAGCTTCATGAATGAACCCTTGAAGTATGTGTGTTTGTGTGTCTAGGTCATTGGAGTGAACATCGTCTCCTCCTCCTTCACTCTTTCTCCGCTGCATTGATAACATAACTGCAGTTCCATTACCTTCCGTGAATCCGAGATAGTGGAATCTGTCAGATGGAAGGACGAATGAAGCCAAAATCGAAAAAATCCAAAAGTTCAATGAAAATAAAATTCGTCCTGTCTTTAGAGGAAACGACTTCGTAATGGACATTATATCATTTATCCCTTTATTCACAGTCCACGCTTCTCTTACAAAAAAAAAAAAAAAAAAAAAAAAAAAAAAAAAAATCTGGCAAGCTAAGAAAAAAAAAATTACAGTCTATGTAATTCAGATTCATTAATATCATAATACAGTTTTTAGTCTAAGTAAAAATCATTTGCCACCAAATTCACAATCCACGCAGCTATCACCCCCCCCAAAAAAAAAAATAAATAATAATAATAGTAATTTCGTCTAGGTAATACAATTCCATCAGATTTATAATTCAGTTCAACAACGTCTTAGGCAAACATCTTTTCATACAGACGCCACCTAAGACATATCTGAATATTCAGTAATACGGGTTAGTTACCAAGGAGGAAATCCCAATGAAGTTCAACTCGAGCTTTACAACAAATCCGGTCAAGGCAAACCAGACTATTAAGGATACACTGAGTACTAATAAGATACATATAAAAAAAGACACGCACACGTCACATGAAGACCATAACCACTCTCCCACAAAGCCCCCCTCCCCTCCCCTCCCCTCTTAAATCATTGTCCTGAGTACATCAAAGAAAGACGACAACCTTCCCTGAGTGTCTTGACAAAGCTATGTATAAGCCCTCTTCTTTCTTCTACTTCTTCTATTTTCTTTTCGACAGTTGGCGTCTGTGATTATTCCCGGAATTAACCTACAAAAAGTTCATTCGCTTCGCTCGCTTTTCTTTCCTTCTTCTGTCCAAATGTCGAAGAAGAAGATGAAGAAGAAGAAGGGAAGGAACGGGCCTTGAAAACCCTCCTACTATTACTCTGAAGATGAGACACATCCCCCTCCCCTCCCCCTCACACCCCCCCCCCCCCGCTCACTTACCTTTACTCCGGGACGGTAACTTCTGAAGAGATTACAGGCAGTACTTACCTGTAGGAAGAGGAAAGGATCTGTGGTTACCTTATGACATTAATATATCCAGTCGACGAATAGTAACACTCAACACATGAAATACAGACAAAACCTACTGGAAGGTTGGGTCATCTAAGACGCCTCAGATTCGGCAGGAATAATAAAATATGAGGGAGCAGCCAGCATAATGTTCTATTTCTTAATCTGCACTAAATTTTCGAGACTCCAGGGCTGTAAAATATATAAATATTAAAAGAAATCCTGAGAATTTCTGGTTATTTGCTAAATTTTCGAGACTTCGTGTGTCATCATCAGGGCTGTAAAACATAGTGATTGTTACATGAAGACTTGAAAATCTCTGGCTGTTAATTTGCCTAAATGCTCTCGAGACTTTATATCATACCATCAGGGCTGTAAAACATAACAATGATAGCAAAAGAAGTTTCGAAAATTGCTGTTCATTTGGTGAAATTTTCGAGACCTGGTGACGACGCAAGAAATCTTGAAAATTTGGCCAAATGGACGAACAGATTTGAACACTTAGCTTTTTGCTGTCTTATACCTGCAGAGACAAAACCTGTACACAAAACGGGAAGAGAAATATTGACATATCCAGTTAAATATATTTTCACAATGCATTTTTTTTTCACCTCACACAGGCTGTCTATCTCTCAGGGCAGAATGGGGTTTAATGCTGACACCTCAGATCTTCAATCACCTGTGCAATCTGAATACTGAACTGACTTCACAGCATAGTTCCTCTTTGGACGAGTCGGTTACGTGCTCAACTACCGATCTCAGGGCCCGGGTTCGAATCCCAGCCCTGCCAACGCGGAACAGAGGAATTTATTTCTGGCGATATAGAAACTGATTTCTCGATGTGGTTCGGATCCCATAATAAGCTGTAAGTCCCGTTGCTAGGTGAACAATTGGTTCCTAGCCACGCAAAAATATCTAATCCTTCGGTCCGCCTTTATGGGAGCGCTGTTAATCAGCTCAGTGGGCTGGTGAAACTAAGATATACTTAACTCAACAGGACCTGAAGCTACACTTGTCCAAATTTATTTCATAAACTCTATGAATGAGCGACACTTATTCAAAATAATATCTGTAATGCAGTGAAATTATTGTACATAGAATCCTCTTGTCGATACACTCAATGTACGATGTCCAATACACTAACTGTACGATGTACAAAGATAATACATTCAATGTACAATGTACAAAGATAAGTGCACACTGCTGCAGGCAATAATGAATTCACTAAAGCACACAAACTATAGAACACTTTCGGTTATATCTTTTTCGTATAATTATAGTACCTCTGTATTCTAAACCGTACCTATACACACACACACACACACACACACACATATATATATATATATATATATATATATATATATATATATATATAATCAATATTTTAGAATTTACAGTTTGCTATAATTATAATATATATATATATATATATATAATATATATATATATATATATATTATATATATATACTATATATTATAGATATATTGATATCCTTGGGAAGATCAGAGCCAGGTGAGCGGAACTTCAAAGGGAGCTGACGAAATTCAATCTCCGTAATACCCAGCCTACAGAAACTCAGGTGGATCTATGGGAAATAAAAGGTTAACCAACGACTCTGGTCTTGAACTGGGAGAGCGCGCACACACACGCGCGAGCGCGCACACACACATACACACACATGAATATACTATATATAAAAATGTACGATTTGTGTCGGCCATTCCAAAAAGATACCGGAATAACCAACCTTCGTTTTTCGAGGAGTAGCATATTGCTTTTTTTTTTACTTAAAAAAATTAAAATACGTAAATGAGTTAAACAATAAATGCATATTTTGGAAAAGTAAATCCACAGTAGTATGTCTGTTGGTTGTGTTATTTAAAATAACAGAACCAACAGACATACTACTGTGGATTTACTTGTCCGTTTTATTGACTCGTGTGGTTATGAGTTTTCTTTGGAAATGTATAGTATTAAGAAAAATGCTGGAACGACCAACCTTTGTAAATCAGGGTTTGTTGCAGTGCTTTGTTGTTTTCTTTTAAAAATAATCAAATTTGGAAATTTATTAATAAATTTATTTACTAATATATAAAAATTAAATAAATAAATAACATGATACTCCAAAACGAATAATACAGAATGTAATAAAAACAAAGGGAGTAAAGAAAAATTAGAACCCGAGAAAAAACAAAAAACTCCTTTGTTCGACAACAAAGGACTCTACACAAAGACATCGACGTCGAATAAATCAAAGACACAAGACGCCTGATGTAACAAAGCGTTGTCATTCATCTTCGGTATAAAAAAAAAAAAAAACGTCTAAACAGCCCCCTTCCACTAATGCGAGGTAACTACCTCCAAATGCTTATCATTACAGAGGGCTCTAGCTACAATTAAACCAGGCGCCATCTCAGGGGAAATAAAGGAAGGGGGAGGGGGGGGGGGGATTTCGTGCTTAATCCTTCCCTAATGGAGGAACAGCTGTGCCACAGACCATCCATGGCCACTGGAAGAAATCCCGACACATCCAGTTAGAATTCCAGAACAAAATCTATTTGGATTTCCAGAGAGATGTCCAGGATGCCCAGGAAGCAGTAAGAGTCCAGGAAGAAATCCGGAGAGAAATCCAGAGAGAAATCCAGAGAGGAATCCTGGAAGAAATCCAGAGCGAAATTCAGAAAGCAATCCAGAGAGGTCCAGAAAGAAATCCAGGTAGAAATTGAGAGATAAATCCGGTAAAAAAAAATCCAGCAATAAACCTAGAAAGAAGTCTGGAAAATCCAGACAGAAATCCAGGAAGAAATTAAGAGAAATCCGGAGACAAATCCAGAATGAATCCAGTAAGACATCCAGAGAGAAATCACGAAATAAATATAAGGAGAATTACAAAGTGAAATCGAGAAGGAAATCCAAAGTAAAATCCAGAGAGATATCCTGAAACAAATCCAGAAAGAAATCCAGAGATAAAATCAGAGAGAAATCCAGGAACATTTCCAGGAAGAAATCCAGAAAGAAACAGAGAGGAATCCTGAGACAAATCCAGAAAGGAATCCAGAAAGATTTCAGAGAGATCCAGCAAGAAATCCTGAGACAAATCCAGAGATAAGTTTAGCGAGAAATCCAGAACCCAGAAAGAAACCCCGCGAGAAATCCAGGATCAAAAATCCAGAGAGGAATCCAAGCAGACATACACACACACACACACACACACACACATTAAAATAACTGAAACACAGGGTACATAAAGTAACCTGATAAATTAAATCCTTTCTCGTATTAAAGGTGCCAAAGCTTTCGTGCGTGTTTTTTTCTTACTTAATAGTATATGACGAACAAGGGGGAATATACATGAATTTTCTATATAAAGGAAATGAACAAAGCGGAATCTGCATTCCTAAAATTTACGTAATCTGCCACGAAATTTTTAATGCAAAAATACATGAAGTTTGAGGTTTGGGAAATCAAATTCTCGACAAACATACACACGTCGTTCTCACTTGACAGAAGCGCACAATGAATACACGCCTCTTCTCATGTCCTGTTCACTTAAATCATAATAAACTTGAGACGGCAAACTAAGTCTCCAGTTCTAACTAAATGACACACTTTGTATTGAGAATGAATTCAAGCCATTAATACAACAAAATAATCTCCATTACAATACTTATCTAATCTAATTATATATTTAACTATGTCAATGTATACATATATGGCAAAATTGGTGGGTTTGGAGTATCTGTTTGCCAATAACAGCAAAAATAGTGTTCCTTAAAAGGAATGACAAAATACTATCAACCTTCACACATGCCGCAAGTACAAAGAGTAAGCATAAATACATAATCTACAATATATCAAGAAAAGTTTACACTGCATGTGAGCAAGAATTAGGCTACCAGAATATAGAAACTATAAACCACTTAGGATTAACATATCATCTATTTCATATAATTAGAGCATCTCTATATCCTACAGCACACATATAACACAAACACATAGTATAAACGTATGTGTGCGAATTTTTATCACATCACCATGATTCATACTACATGCATTTAAGCTATAAATGTCCTCTAATATCCAATTCGCTCTTCCTCGGAATTAATATATTTTCATATTACTATGTTAACCGAAGGGGAATTTTTTTTTAGTTGATAATAATTTCATCCACTCGTGGATTCGAACCAGCCGCGCTCAGAGGAGAAATCAGGACACCTCAGTGACGTCTTTACCAACTCGGCCAACAAGGACATTTATAGCTTAATTATTATATATATATATGTGTGTGTGTGTGTGTGTATAAGTATATATGTATGTATATATATATATATATATATATATATATATATATATATATACTTACACAAATCATATGGCTACAAAATTGGAAAACCTTACAATGAAAAACTGAAATCACTCACATACCAGAGTGACCTAAAAGACAAATCCGATCCTTCCACATTTGCATATTGGTTATCCTTTTAACAACGGCGCCTGTCCCCTCCTCCTCCCCTCCATCCCCAACCCCCTTCTTCCGTGCGGGTGCAAGACTCCCTCCCTCCCTTTAATCCAAAGACAGAAACTTGCACATCGAGGTTTATTTAATTCGCCGAGTGGCCCTGCCAAGATTGTCTTGCCCTACCTGTTGGCCCACATTCACTCTTGTATATTCCAAGAACACACACGAGAATATAAGCAGTCTTTTTTTTCACATGGGCGAATTTGCACGCGACAAAGGCGTTCTCGTATGTTATGTTTATCATTATTTAATCCGTTCTTATGTCGTTTACAAACTATCAGATAATTTTGTCAAATTAGTTTCACGTCTCTCTCTCTCTCTCTCTCTCTCTCTCTCTCTCTCTCTCTCTCTCTCTCTCTCTTTTAATGCTACACTTTACTCTTATCCTACCGTCCATTTATATAAAGTCTAACCTCTTCTCCCTTGTCGTCTGAAAATGTGTCACGCTGATCTCCAAGGAGCTGTCTTAATTTCAATTAACTCTTTCACCAATCATCAAATTCTTCTTACTTTCACCGGTCAATACTCCAGCAACTTCTACGCCACACTCATTTTGATTTTCATTCACAAATCTATTTAATTTCCTTCAAGAAATGAATTGAACGATTAAACGAAGAGCCCCAATTTAGATCAACTTTCGCACCTAACCAGCCACTCTCTTCACAAAAAGGTCATAGCGTAGGCAGTTACCTTTGAGAATCTTCAAACACGCTTGACACCGACCCCCCCCCCCCCCCCCCCACCCCCGAGAGGAGGCACCATTTACATCCTATGTAACATTATTAGGCCCATTGTGGACCTTCTCAGGCTTCATATAACATCCGAAACACTAAAACCATTTCCTGGCGTTTTTTATTCAATAGGGGTACACACAATTCCACCAACCCACCAACCACCCCGGCCCCCAGGCTACTACACCTACAGACCGTTACTGTCACACACGGAGCCGGAATCTATCTGGACACTTTCCCGGTATACCGAATCATGTTAATATATTTCCATCATTTGAAACCCATTCTAGCTCCCTCTCTCTTGAACAAAGGGTCAATTAGGACTCTCTCTCTCTCTCTCTCTCTCTCTCTCTCTCTCTCTCTCTCTCTCTCTCTCTCTCTCTCTCTCTATATTAATATATATATATATATATATATATAATATATATATTTCTTCTCTTGGGGTGTTTTTCAATTATTCATAAATATCATTTGGATGATCTGAAACTTACCGTGATATTATATATAAATATATATATATATATATATATATATAATATATATATATATTATATATATATATATAAAACACATAAGACCATTTTATCTCTATGATACCAATTCGAACATTTATTTAAATAGTAACTTAGTATATCCTCATAACATTCCATTATCTGTATGGATTCAATAAACAAAAAAAAATTCTAAGAAAAAAGAAAAATACGAAAAAAAAAAATTAAAACAAAACGGCATTAAAATCAATGACTTTGTTACTTTACAGATAATTAAAAAGAAAAAAAAATAATATTTCTGTTCCGTATGCTGATACAAGATACATGTGATGATAAAGTCTCATATTATATATATATATATATATATATATATATATATATATATATATATATATAAAACTGAATCATGAAAGTTAGGAACGTGATAAATCCATAAATAAAGATATATGCGGATACTCCGTTGTTTATTTTCCCTCGTGGCATATATCTATCTATCTATCTATCTATCTATCATCCTATCTATCTTCTATCTTCTATCTCGATCTATCTATATATATATTATATATATATAATATATATAATATATATATATATATATATACACAACACCACCCCCTGTGCTCATGAGCCTATGTAGAGAATCTTCCATACTTTGTACATAAAATATGAAATAATCATATATCCTCTTTAAATAGGAAAAAAAACAATATCTTGTGGCCAAAAAGAGAATCTAAAAAATATATATAAGAATTACCTTCCTCCCTATGGCCTAAAAAAAAAAAAAAAAAAAAAAAAAAAACCTACATGCTAATCTAATTAAAAACTTCCTCTTACATCTTCCTCCCTTCCACCCGTGGCCGCGGGTAACGAGGGGGGAAAAAACTTAACAGGAATAGGAGAGAAAAAAAAAAATAATCTGTGGGTGTAAAAAACCCTAACCACAGTTACCGTAATGTGGCCTCTCTCTCTCTCTCTCTCTCTCTCTCTCTCTCTCTCTCTCTCTCTCTCTCTCTCTCTCTAACACACACTTTCCTGAAGGATTTTAAGTTAACATTGTAAAATTTCATGTGAACAACCGTTGTAAAATAATGATCTGAATTTCAGTTTGAATTGAACTTTCTCGCTCTCTAATTTTTTTTGCCCTATCAGTGTTTATACATACATACTGCCTAATCAAAAGCTTTGTTGCAAGGTATATATATATATATATATGTTGTATATATTTATATATATATAGATTTGTGTATGTATATATATTTATAATATTTATTTATTATTATTAAAAATAAATATATAATATATAAATAGATATAATATATATATAATATATTATATGGATATATATATATATGTATATATTTTATATATATATATATATATTCTCAAGGAAGCAAGGGAGACGTCTTCTGGTAATTTAAAAAGGCTTTATTAAGCGACGTTTCGGGGTCCAGCCCCATCATCACGGCTGTAAAAAGGATTAATACACATAAATATAATAAAAAGACTCATCCTAATAACTAACATACATTTAAAAATTCATAGAAAACCTACTACAATGCTAAGAAAATTACCATATCAAGTGAAAGGGAGAAGACGAGTGACCAGAAGAAGAAGGAAAGGTTCCAAGTAAACATAGTTATGCCAGGTAAAGAGGGTAGCGGTAGTTTGATTGTTTAATTTTGGAACTATTGTTTTTATGAAAAGCGATTCGAAAACAGCAAGCTCTTGAGGAGAAGAAGCCCGTGTAATGACTTTAAAGTGTTTGTATTCTATATTGAATTTGCATTTTTTTGAATGTTCACGAATGTTCGAGAATTCTGGTGAAGACAACCGGACACCTGTTCTATAACTCACCCCCCCCTGTGGCAATCAATGCGGACTTTAAGAAGCCTACGTTGAGGCCCCGACATAATTTCCCAAACTACATTTGGGACACGAAAATAAATAGACCGCATTGGAAGTCAGAAGAGGGCTCACAGCTTTTCTTTATATCTAAATAAAGAAAACCCAATAGTTAATGGGTTTCTTTAAGATTAGTTGGCTTTTTATGGCCGGACAATATTCACGTATTAAACGTTTAAACTTTGGTATAAAACGTTGTATCACTGATAAACGGGACACTAGCAAAGAAAGGCATTCTAGGAGCAGTTGGTCTGTTATTTTTCTCTATTAATTATTATTTAAAACTTGGTTAGGTATTTGAAGAAAAACCTTAGCTGGATAGCAGTTATCGGTGAAGTACTGTTGTAAAAAGAGTAATCTCATGTGCAAAATTCAGACAGCCAATGTGGAAAGCTTTCGATCACAGCTTTATACTATAGCCCATAAAAACTTATAATAATTTAGTTACAAACTGGACACCCTTTCTTTAACAAAAAGGACCTAGAAATCTGAAAAATCTTGGAAAACAGGAAAACCTTATCATTATTAGACCGGACAAAGGTAGAGGTGTTGTTTTATCAATAAGACTGATTATATACAGAAAGTTGAAAACATCCTAAATGACACTACGAAATTTCAGTGTTTGGGTAGTCCTGACTTTTGCCACTATCTTCCGTTGTGAGGATAGAATCAATCGGTTTTTGAAATCTCTCTTGGATCAGGAAATTATTAACAATAATACGTATCAAAACTGAGCAGCACTGGTGGTTCTTATGGTGTAATGTATGGCCTTCCTAAGGTACACAAGGAGGGTGTTCCTTTAAGACCGATTCTAACATCTTATGACGCCCCCAATTACAAGTTGGCTAAATACTTAGTGCCGCTATTAACAGAGTTCTCTCAATAAAATAATATATCATTAAAAACGCTGAACAATTTAAAGAAAGAATATTGTCTCAAGATTCGGATCTTTTTATGTTAGCCTTGATGTAGAGTCTTTGTTCACCAATATCCCTGGAAGAAACAATTCAAATTATTTTAAACAAGATTTTCACTAATAATGATGTTCTGTTTCATGGTTTTAATTATGACAATTTTAAGAAGCTTTTAACTTTGGCAGTGCAGGACACCGCCTTTATTTCAATGGGAAGTCTTATGTACAAAGTGAGGTATGGCTATGGGCAGTCCTTTAGGCCCAGTCTTTGCGAATATTTTTATGTGTGAACTGGAGGAGCGGTTGCTGGACAATTGCCCTCTAGCTAATCATCCTCTCTTTTACTGCCGTTACGTTGATGATACGTTTATTCTTTTCGAGACAGAGACAGAGCTGATTCCTTCTTACAATTTGCCAATTCAGCCCACCCTAATATCAAGTTTACAATTGATTATGAAAATGATAATAAGCTCTCTTTTTTAGATATAGAAGTGTCACGTAATACGGATGGTTTTAACACCTCAATTTTTAGAAAAAGGACTTTTACTGGATAGGGACAAATTTTTACAGCTTTTGTAGTTTTAACTTTAAAGTAAACGCTTTATATACACTCTTCCACAGGGCATATTCTCTCTCCTCTGGCTGGTCTGAATTTCACAATGAGATTACTCTTTTACAACAGTACTTCACCGATAACTGCTATCCAGCTAAGGTTTTCTTCAAATACCTAAACAAGTTTTTAAATAATAAATTAATAGAGAAAAATAACAGACCAACTGCTCCTAGAATGCCTTTCTTTGCTAGTGTCCCGTTTATCAGTGATACAACGTTTTATACCAAAGTTAAACGTTTAATACGTGAATATTGTCCGGCCATAAAAAGCCAACTAATCTTAAGAAAACCCATTAACTATTGGGTCTTTATTTAGATATAAAGAAAAGCTGAGCCCTCTTCTGACTTCCAATGCGGTCTATTTATTTTCGTGTCCCAAATGTAGTTTGGGAAATTATGTCGGGGGGCCTCCACGTAGGCTCTTAAAGTCCGCATTGATTGCCACAGGGGGGTGAGTTATAGAACAGGTGTCCGGTTGTCTTCACCAGAATTCTCGAACATTCGTGAACATTCAAAAAAATGCAAATTCAATATAGAATACAAACACTTTAAAGTCATTACAAGGGCTTCTTCTCCTCAAGAGCTTGCTGTTTTCGAATCGCTTTTCATAAAAAACAATAGTTCCAAAATTAAACAATCAAACTACCGCTACCCCTCTTTACCTGGCATAACTATGTTTACTTGGAACCTTTCCTTCTTCTTCTGGTCACTCGTCTTCTCCCTTTCACTTGAGTTGGTAATTTTCTTAGCATTGTAGTAGGTTTTCTATGAATTTGAAATGTATGTGAGTTATTAGGATGAGTCTTTTTTACAATATTTATGTATATTAATCCTTTTTACAGCCGTGATGATGGGCGGGCTGGACCCCGAAACGTCGCTTAATAAAGCCTTTTTTAAATTACCAGAAGACGTCTCCCTTGCTTCCTTGAGAATATATCTCGAACGATTGCTGTTTTCCTGTGATATATATATATATAATTATATATATATATATATATATATATATATATATATATATATATAATATATTATGAATTAATAAAAGAAACGTCTTTTCGTAATTCACCTGGTCGTACTTTTAGTATACTCAGAAGCACTTGCTTCTGAGTAAACTAAAAAGTACGACCAAGAGAATTAAGAAAAAATGATATATATATAATATATATATATATATATATATATATATATATATATATATATATATTATATATATATATATATATATATATATATTCACCACCTAATAATGCCTTGTAACAAAGCTTTTGATTGGGCGGTATTTATAAACGCTGATAGAGCAAAAAATGAGAGCGAGAAATTTCAATTCAAACTGAAATTCAGATCATTATTTTACATAAATTTAATGCAATGTCTTTACCAAGGGAAACCACCTCCTTCCCCTTAATCTCACTCGTATACAAGAACTTCAGTAATAAACCCCTGTGATATAACTCCATAGTCAATGGAATGAAAACATAAATTAACACAAAACCCTATTTCACAGAAACTACTGCTCGGTATTCTCTCTGTCTCATACACTTACAAACAGCTTAATTATCAATAATTCTGAAGTGAATATGTATTGTATTCCCAAAAACCCTTCCTTTCTGTGAACCACATATGGCCACAAACGGTAAGCGACCCAAAATATTCACCAGTGTTGGGTAAATTTAAGAAGGGAGAGGAGGAACTCCACCGGGTCGGTTGGAGACTTCCACGAAGTCTTAAAACTGAACCACCCTTTCCCAAAACACACCTGTACCTCACGTTCGCCTCGGAAATACTTTTACAAATTACACTCGAACACATAACTACAAGGAATTTGGCTTCAAAGACATCGTTTCGTTCTAGGCTTATGTCTCCTAGCTATCAGCCTACAACCATTTACACCCATAAATCCACCTTATAAATCTCGTCATACGTACGAAGAGATCTCTCGATTCTCTATGATATTAAAAAACCAATTCTCCAATACAATAAAACTCATTTTTTGCCAGTATAGGGACACTTACAGGTAAAAAGAAGCCGGGTGTACTCCGGACCATGAACTAACGACGTGACTTAGTACATAACTAAACTAATGTGACATGGTGATGATCATGATGTCATCATTTTAAGTTCTTCTCTACGTAACTCTTAAGATGCTTTTCCCAAACGCCCATCGGGTCTTCTTGCAAAAGAGGAACGTCCTCTGCCAAGTTGAGACGAGAGAGAGAGAGAGAAGAGAGAGAGAGAGAGAGAGAGAGAGAGAGTAAAAAAAAGAAATAAGTTAAATGATTCGACCGTAATGTCAGTAAGAGATCCCTTGTTGCTATGTTCCTGGTATAAGTTAGTGCGTTCTTGCGTGCGTCGCGGGGAAAAATGAATCACCGTGAAGGTGACTCCTCCACCACCGGCTCGGCCGAAGCTGCCAAACGCACGATAATCCAGTCATCATTGCATTCCTAACCATATTGAAACGCATTGCATTAATAATCGCTTCGCTTCTCTAAGAGTATATAAGGTCAGCGCCTACACCAAGCTATTCCGTGTGGTACGTCCAGAGCCAAATTCTGAGCCCCAAACCCTCGAAATGAAGATCATTAAGGTCAAAGTATTTGTGGCAACAATTGACTTGCTAGACTGCCTGGCGCCACTCTCACGCCCTCCTAATAACGAAATACAGGATATTAGTCCGTTTGCCGTTCTACTTTAACGACTCGTACTCCGTGTTCCGCTGTCACTAAGGGCCAAGTTGATACCGTGGCTTTCCCAGATGTTACAAGTTGGCTGCTCACCCCCACCCCCCCCCCCCTTCCCAGAACCCCTAATCAATCACCCCCTCCCCCCATCCCAACCTGGGCCAATAATAGCTCTGCTCTAACTCGTACTTCGTTTTTTTTATTCTTTTTTTCAACTTCGCCGTCTTCGATTGCTAAACGTTAAACTGGATAGTGTATAATAATTACCAAATCAATACTCAATTCTACTACTACTACTACTGTCATTGCTGCCGTTACAAATACTAGTACTATTTATACATCTGATATAAAAAAAAAAATATCGTAACCAGTTTATTATTACTGACACTGACGTAATACCTCGAATCCAGTATTGGCCGGTTAGGCTAGTCACTTCGGTGGTCTCGCTACTATTTCTAATCTATTTCCTTATCTCATTTTATGGGTGATTTTTTTCCAAATCTAACACCTTTTACTTCAAACTCTTACATGTCATTTCAATTACATTTTTTCTATACATTCATTTCACTCCATTACGATCCATTTTTTTATATTTAAGTTTATTAATTACTATTATAATATATAGTGATTTCTCCACGAAAATATCTTGGCGTTGTGTAAATTACAGCTGAATAACAACACTAATGCTTATATTTCTTATATTTAATAATAATACGCACAGCTGCTATACTTTGTCTTTCATAATAGACTTTCATATACAATCACAATAATCAACAGGATAACGACAGTGTGTGTACACACACACACACACAACACGTAGTATTCAAGAATAAACGTGAGTATGAGAAAGGTTATGGAGGTAAATGATTCGTGAAGGTTTTTTTGAGTCAGTATAACGGACGTGGGCAAAAGAAAAAAAAAAAATGGAGAGGTCATTCACAGAATGGTAGGTGAAGCATGAAAGGTATGGCAGGATGTGAGCAAAAGACTGGGACGAGAAGCGACCGAAGTGGGGACATTACGAAGGGGCTGTTGAGCCACTTCTCCCTCATGGAAGTGAAGTGTGGATACTGGAAGCAAATTAAATAAAATAAGATATGGTTGAAGCTATTGAGGTCAATGTTTGTTAGCACATGGGGTGTACAAAGATTTGACTGAGTTACAAATGTGGAGATACTGTACAAAGAAGTAGTAAAAAAAAAAAAAAAAAAAAAAAAAAAAAAAAAAAAAAAAAAAAAAAAAAAAAAAAAAAGCTAGCTTAGGTCAAGCTATGGACTTTTTTTTGTTTTTTTTTTTTAAATAGATGGTGTGACAGGTACTATATAAGATACATATGAAAAGCACAGTATGTGTGTGTGTGTGTGTGTGTGTGTGTGTGTGTGTGTGTGTGTGTGTGTGTGTGTGTGTGTGTGTAGGGGAATTAATGTACAAAAGGGTGACCTTTATGCATACAATCGGTGCTGGAAGTGACTGTTCAGTAAGTTTTCTACACAGAACATTCATCCACAATTCATTGGACAAAATCCCTACCATGGTTAGCTAGCTAACTGCCCTCACTCTTCTTCACCCATCTTACCTATGCAAAAAAAAAAAAAATCTGAGGGTGGCAGTATCCACTACAATGTGGTTTCTCTGAAGCTATTCCCTAGTAGGGTATACTGCTCGATGCTGGAAAAAAATCTACATGTGCAGTACTGAAAAATAAAATATAACAGCAATCTGCACCTCAAATACACAACAGACTTCACAACAGACAACAGAATCCCCTCAATGACCCCTCATTACCCTTGGAACGAAAATGGAGAATAGTTCCAGGGAATGGAGGTTAAAATAAAAAAAAAGACTGAGCAGTTTCAACCCTTGTGCTTAATCTCAGCACACAACGTACAGGAATGACAAGGAACACAATACTTAATAGTAATCGTTTCAGCCAAAAAAAAAAGTATAGGCAGAAAATATGAAAACCATTGGAACCCAAGTTAATTACAGGCTATAATTATGACTTACAGTTGTGAAAAATGGTTTTTATCAAAGGGCAATACTTCCAAAACAATGAGGTGCTCTGCAAAGGACTTTCAAAGTATATACAACTATATAATCTTATCTACTGTATAATGTCAAACGCTCTGGAACCTTCAGTATTCACTAACTAAAAAAAACCAGAAAGGACGGGAGGTGGAGTGGCAAAAAAAAAAAAAAAAAAAAAAAAAAAAAAAAAAAAAAAAAAAAAAAAGGAAGTGGGAAAGGAGGTAGCAAAAAACTAAAGAGTGGTGCATCTAGGGGCCAAAAGGACACTGTAAACAACATATAGTAATGCCTACAGTGCATTACGTGAGGTGAATTGCTGTCACAACCCACCTACAGGGTGCTGCATTAAGATTATGAATATGAAATGAAGGACTCTGACATAACACAACAACTAACCGAAAAGGTACCAGCTAACGAGGCAGTCACTGATGAATAAACCAAATACAGTCAGTAATATTCAAAGTAAAAGGAGAAACACTAGAGTGAAAAGCATAGAATACTGTATTGAGGTATCTAGAACAATATGTACCTAATGGGGAAAGGTGCTGAGGAAAGGCTACAAAAAATTGTTAAGATATGATTACTGTCCGATAACACATTTACAATCAGGCAACTGAAATCAAGTGCATTGGTTTTATTTTCTATTCCTTCATATTTATCAGTCTATCACCTTTTCCTATATCTTGTGTCTATCTGGACTGATTACCCTTCTACAGCCGTCTTGAGTTTATTTTCTGCTGATTCTGTCTATAAGGGTCTTAACCTGGATATTTTGAGAATGAAAGACACTACAAGCGAAGCATAATGCAGAAACAAAGAAGTTACAATTAATATCTGAAAATCTTGAAAAAGAATGACAAGAATACTAAGACAAGCACTTGGATGTACATTACAACTGCAGAGAATACAAGAAAATTCATTTACTGATGTCACTACATAATAATACAAAACCTAATGCTCAAAAGAGCCTGAGACAAAAGCCTGCATCCAACAAAGCTCAGCTCATTTACAGTTTATTTTGGCATGAAAGTAGAATCAATGGAAGACTAAGATACGTGAAGAACACAAGACTGAAAATTAACACTAGCAAATAGAAACTGATTATAGTTTCAATCTTGCTGATTAGTAAATCTTTCTACTATTTATTGTTTGTTATAGTAATGAAAAGAGAGCTGCTAAACAGGCATACAAAAAAGATGTATCAGAGCTACTGTTGGCAGAACCAAAGTTATTAAAACTAAGGTTTTGGTGACCACATGGGAAACAAAGTAGAAGGCCAAAATGGAAAAGTGATCATGTGGATGCTGTGAGAAGGTACTAGGGTGAAAACAATACTAAGAATCACATGTAACACAGAGGATACCAAGGATAACAAAACATAAATGGGGTAGGGGATTCTTGATGTCTAAATGTACCACAAGAGCTAGGAGTGATGAGAGAAAGGAAATCTTCAATACAGTGAATGGTAAGACTTTCAGAAGGTAGAACTGTCTGCTGCTTTGGAAAAGTAATGGATTATGACGTTAAAGTATCTCATTACCTAACAGATCAAATACTAACAGTATAAAGCTAGTAACTTCTCTAAAAAGCAAATCATTACCAAACAAAAAATGGATAGATTTTTTGAAGAAGTATAACTAGTATATGAGGTAGTATCCAGAGGATGAAAAACAGGTAGAGATCCCAAAGACTGGGAATATGAAAAGGATGGAGAACCAGTTACTCAAAGTACTAAATATGCTAATAACAGGATGAAGACCTTAAGAGGGCCCAGATAACCATGGAAGAAGGGCATGGGTGAAGACTCAAACCAGGTGGGAATCCAAGAAATCCAAATGAAGGAAAACCTGACATCAAAACAGATCATGAGCTAGGATAATGTAGCTTCCCTGCAAAATATTTTGTTTCATCCCAATACCGCAAAAAATATTTTTTAACTTGTTCATCACAATCACATTAACAACATGGGCTTTTTGTGCGTCTAAAACGAATCCTAGACATGTAAACCCATTGGCAGAAGAAAAGGATGATCAGTTAGATGAAGCAGGTTACCACACATGCAGTCCCTTCCATCTCCAATAGTTACCCAAATCATTCCTGATGTCTAACCAAATCATTCCTGGTGTCTAACCAAATCATTCCTGGTGCCTGTCATCTGATCAAGAACTCCCAGAAATTCCTAAACTTTTGCATGTTTTACTTTCATTTCTTTCATTACATATTTTTTCATAATGCTAGTGATAACAAAGTGAACTGATGAGTTTTAAGCAAGCTACACATTAGTTGTACTACCAGCACTCAGCTGCTCAGTTGCTAAGATTTTTATTTTGCAGTGATTATACGTATTACAGATGACAGTGTACGTATTTGTGTATAAATAGAGGTGTCAGGTAGTTAGCATGGAGATTAGTAATTGATTTGTATATGATATTATTTAGCATGTCATGCCTAATATTTAATTGTGAAGTATGAAGAGTTGATTTCTTACTTGTTATCCTACTTGTAGGTGCACAGGGATGACAAGCTCTTGGCTCCTTGTTTCTCACTTCCTAGTTACAGTTCTGTTATTCCCCCCAGTTGCTCTTCATGTTCCCTGTACAAGTTGGCTCTATCTTGTCTTCTGAGGTATGTGTTCAAGTTGCAGGTGCAAGTCTTTGCTGAGTACTTCAAAGTTCTTCATCTCTTGTTTATTTGTTCAAGATTGACCCACCCAATAAACTTTTTCATGTACTCAAACTGCAATATCAACCAGTCACTATGCATTCAAGCTGTACATGTATTAATTCTTCCTCCTCCAAGTTCCAGGCTGATGAGTCTTCCTTGCTTGGACAAACTACCAGTTCTTTGCATGTCCTCTGTTGAATGTACTTCCTGCTTCTGGTGTGCCGATCTCTCTTCTGCTAGCCAGCTTTTCAAGCTTGTCTCAGCCTCTTGTCTCCAACACCAATCAACACAAATAATAAATGTACACTTGCACCTAGTCCTGCCTGCTACCTTCTAAGCTCAAGTGCCAGCTAACCAACACTTATGCCCCATCGGCTCCAGCAACAGCCATGCATTAATGTCAGTCCTCACTTGCTGCCAATCAAGATTCCCTTACCCAGTGAGTGCCACCATGAGCAGGCATCAACAGCAGCACCAGTGAGTGCACCCATCCGCTACCTTCAAGCTCCTTTAACTATGGAGCATTAGCACCAGTGAACACAAGCATCAACATCAGTGAGCTCAGCACAAGCATTAGCAAGTATCCCCAACGACAGCACCAGCCTTCTTCCATTACTTCACCTGCCATTACCCTTCATCACCTTGGATCAACAATCACCTACTTCTTTTTCTGTTCACAGCAACAATAAAACCAGCAAGTAGAACACACGAACAACAGCAGGTCTACTCTTCTTAAAATACAATGAATTTGGGAAATTGCCCTCTTTCTGACTTAGGTTGTTTTTCTTTCACATGCTATTACCTTAAATACTTCACTTGCCTTGCCCCTAGGGTAATGGAATTTCAATAATAACTTGACTCTGGACCAGCACTTGAATGAGAGACTATTTTCTTTTCCACACTGGTTAATGCTCCTGTTGCTTGGGCTCTCTAATCAACTTTCACATTCCCACCACATTAAAATACAGTATAATTTTAGCCCAATTCTTGAACCTCTGTTCCCCCTGGGAGCTATAAGTTTTTAGAAGCTTTTCAACCTGGAGCTCTCTTGTCCTTTTAACCTACTAAACATCAGCAACTTCCACATATTTCCCTTATAATCATGTTGCCACATAATCTGTCTGCATGTAGGCAGATTATGTGAACATAGTAGTAAGGATTTGTGATGAAACAAATATAATTCCTCATAGAACTATTTCTTTTTATCTTTTTAGTTCAAACCCACCTTTTTAACCAAACTGCCCTCCTCCTAACACCTCAACCGTTGCAGACTCTGACTCCATAATAAAGATTAGTTAAATATGAGACTTTCTGCTGGCAAAAACAGTAACCTATCTCAGACATCTAATCTTTCTTGTTTTGCAAGTGGATTGACATGGCTGGAATCTGCATATAAAACACAATAGACTATGTTAAAAGTCACAGATTTGTATGGAAAAATACTGTATATATATATATCTTTTCAATATCATACAGTATGCTTATTAGATGGGACATAATTGTTAACTAGCAGAAAATGACTCCTCAACCATTAATATATCTGGTTACAATGGTGATGAACAATACCTGTTAATGTCACCAAGCTGTGACAACATTCCTCTACCAAACTGTCCTTGCCCTCTTAAGAGGAGGATTACTTAACTTCTAAATTCTGGGACTCTTTTGTTTCCAACATTTTCCATCCCATAAACTTCATCTATTCAAAAGAATTTTCAGGCACCTTTTTAAGAGACAAACCTGCTGACATAGGCTTTCCAAGATGAGGACAACTTTAGTCTGGGCTTAACAGGTTCCCTATAATAATAATAATAATATAATAATAATATACTTCATTAAACGTGATGGCTACCTCTACTAGCCTGTTTAAGTAGTAAGAAAAAAGCCACTATCCAAAAAATAGAGGAGAATCTCTACGAGTGTAACGCTGCTGAGGTAGCCATCACATTTAATAAAGTATGTTTGAGAGAGGGTCTGCTTCCAAGTACAATAATAATAATAATTAATAATAATAATAACAATACACAAAAACTCACAGTGAGCGCAGAGGACCGGTGTAAGAAAGTAGTACTGGGCAAGATTATGTTGACCAGAGGGCGAAGTGTGACCAGATCCCCGTCGATTTGAAACTGGAAAAGAAAATTATTCAATCAGAATATTCTCTCGGCATGTCTCAACCTTTTAACCTTGTGAAACCCTAAAAATATATTTTTTTTTTTCTTAAGGAACCCCTACTCAAGAATACTTATACGTATATCTTTATTATTAAAGAAAACCCTTCTCAAGAATACTTATACACATATCTTTATTTCACATGCTCAAAATACATAACGCAAACATGATATACTTTTCTGATAAACAGTTTATGCAAATCAAGAAACTGAAAACTAACTATTGGTTCAAGAAACCCCATAAAACTTTCTATTTACATAAAACACCACCATATCTACCATACTGGTAAACAAAAAATATACTTAACCAAAATCATATAAAATAGAAAAAATGAAAACAGATTACTACTTTAACAGCTTAGTTTTATTTAATAATACTAAAAGGATATACTACAGTAGTACCTCGTACGTCGAACTTAATCCGTTCCAGAAGACTGTTCGAAGTATGATTTGTTCGAAATACGAAGCAAATATCCTCATAAGAAATAAAGGGAATCAGGATAGTTTGTTCCAGCCAACCCACAAAGTCCCCCTTTTCACATTTTTTCTATTATTAATGAGTTCAAAAGTTAAATTAAGAGTGTAAAGTAATGAAACAGTATGTTATATGAAGTAAAGTTTTCTCAATTTTATTTTTTCTACGTACAATTTACGAACTGTTTGGTAAAAATGGCACCGGCCGGCTTGGGGGATAGAGGGAGGAGAGACAGGAACCCTTTGAGCAAACCAAATTGGTTGCAGTATGCAAAGGTTGATAAAATCAATTTTATTCATATATCAGGTACAAAGACAATCAAAGGGATCGATAGTGTGCGTGTCTGATTGTCTGAGAGAGAGAGAGAGAGAGAGAGAGAGAGAGAGAGAGAGAGAGAGAGAAGAGAGAGAGAGACGAGAGAGAGAGGAGAGAGAGAGAGAGAAGAGAGAGAGAGAGAGAGAGTAGTCAGCTTGTTTACACTTGGTTCTTAAGTACACAAAATGGATTAATTATGCCACAATGCATCAACTTACTGCTGGCAAATGGCAGACTTTTAAAGCAAACATGAGGATTTTGCAAACAAATAAGTAATAAGTTAGAATGCAAGAAAAGGAAAGAGATAAAATAACTTTTCACAAGGAAGCCATTTCAACAAACAATTGAAGGCATGCAGAAGCTGAAAGCGGCACCAGTTTGTTTATCACAGAGCTGAGTTACTTTTACAGTAGTAAAATATCGTAACAAGCATTTGTCACTAGATTGGTATTTTACTGTAACAAAAATAAAAGTAATTTGGGAAAATCGAGTGTAAGTGAAAGAAATGGGCGAATAATCATCCCAGAGCTCTCTCTCTCAGCGCACTAAACACTGACTCGAGCAAGCGTTTTTTTTTTACTGTATGCATTGTTTTCATGTTCTATTATTATGTTAAATTTTTTGTGAAATAATTTTATTTTTTGTGAATTGGTACAGCTTTTACGTACATATTATAGTAAAGATTTTACTGACTCTTCTTCTCTCCTCTACAATACCACGACGCACGATAACTTAAAATCATTCATTCATTATTCCTCAAAATATAAACGCTCCCTCCCTCTACCTCAAGTTAGCTATGTATCACTGCAATGACAAATGATTTTGTTTATCATTTGTGCTAAATTCTATGGTGAAAAGCTTTGTTCTTTCATTTACTATTTTGTTAATATTGTTCAACTAGACCATCTCAATTGCCGCACCGAATGCTGGCTCCATTAAGACTTTTTTTTTCTGTATTGCATTTGATTGTTTTCATATTTTATCATTAGGTTCAATTTATTGTGAAATAACATTTCATTTTTTATGTGAATTGGTACTGCTTCTATGTACATATTATAGTAAAGATTTTACTGTCTCTTCACTCTTCAACAATACCACAACGCTCGATAACTTAAAATCCTTCATTCATTATTCCTCAAACATATAAACGCTCCCTCCCTCTACCTCAAGTTAGCTGTGCATCACCGTAAGGATGAATGATTTTGTTAATCATTTGTGCTAAATTCTATGGCAAAAAGCTTTGTTCTTTCATTTACTATTTTGTTAATATTGTCTGACTAGACCATCTCACTCGGCGCACCGAACACTGGCTCAATTAAGACTTTTTTTCTTTTTTTCTGAATTGCATTTGTTCGTTTTCATATTATATCATTACATTAAATTCATTGGAAAATTCCCTTTTTATGTGAATTGTTATTGCTATTACATACATACAGTAATATTTTAACTCTTTTCTACTTCTCTCCTCAACATATCAACGCTCCCTCGTTCAGTCTCAAGTCAGTGGTTACGTACAATTTCATACATCTTTTATGCTAAATGTTATATTGAAAGCTATATTTTATATTAAATGCTTTATACTTTTATTTATTTTGTCGAATATTGTTATCATTAAACTATATATTGTAAATGAAAAGAATATTAAAAGTTTAACTTGTAAGACACAGTAGGCCATTGAATACAAGTAAGATAATTAGTCAGTTTACAGTAGAAGCATTTGTTCGACAAACGATACAAAATTTTCTCGAAAATTTTGTTTGGAAAACGGAAAGTTCAACATAAGAAATGTTCGACAAACAAGGTACCACTGTACAACGAAACACACCAAAATGTACTTTTAACAAATATGAGGGTCAAGAAAATGTTATCTGTGAGGTAGGTTTAAATAATAAAACTGATTTCTCTACTGTGAAATATGACAAATTTTTAACCAATTTGTATTTTTCATAACTAACAAACCTGAGGTCTTAACATTAGGATAATACTAGCGCCAAGCTGGAAACTAGTGAAATTAATACAAAAAAAAACTTGCGAGATCCAGGGACTATTGGCATCTGTACCAGGTCACGGGGTATTGGAGTTCCCAAAATGCCTTGGCATCACGTGACCCATAAGTTACTCTTCCAAGCCAGTTCAGACTGTTAGAGGGGTGGTTCGAGGTGGGCCTCATCTGTTAAGACCTCAGGTTTGTTAGTTATGAAAAATACAAATTGGTTAAACGTTTGTCATTTGTTCATAAATGATGCAAACCTTCAGTCTTAACATTAGGATAGACTTACTTATTGGTGGGAGGTAAGTCTCTATAACCGACTGGGAGTTTGTCACCTTTATCCATTTCCGAATAGAGGTTTTCTAAGACAATGGACTATTAACCTTTAAACCAAAGATATATGAGAATCTATTGGTTTCCCTCTCTGGGTGTTTCATACAATGCCATGGCTTATTGCATTACGGAAGGTGGAGAGCTATCAGTTCTCATAAACTACTCCTGTCCCTGTACCTGGATCTATTATCACCCCACTCTCTTCCTATTATTGAGAGGAGTGTGTTGCTACTGAAAAATATCCTATGCTCTAGATAATCTTTACAGTATGGCTGTCCCCCTCACCTACATCTAGTCCGTTCCAGCTCATGATGGTACACTCCCTCTTACTGCCCGTAGGTAAAGGAGTAGTTAGAAAAGTAGCAAAGAAGGAAGACCAGTCATCTCATTCATTCTACTTTTATACCTTCATCTTAGACTAGACACTAACTGACCCACCAGGGGTACTGGATGAGCTATACCACTTGTTGGGCAGCCACCACCGGACCCAAGGAAAAAGTGTCCAAGGATCTATGGGCAACATCTTCTAAATCAAAAGAAGTGAAAGTTGTTTGGCGTCGCCAAATACCAGCTTTCAAAATCCTCCCCACAGACATATTTTTCTTAAATGCCTGGAGACAAGTTCCTTCTGACACCAATCACAGTACGTGGACCATTTTCCTTGGTAGACCGCTGCCAATGACCTTTTGATATTTCCTGCCATCTATGTTGTTGCTTTCTGAGAAGAGCCTCTCCCTCGTAGGAGATACTTAACAGTCTCCACCTGTGAAGTGATAGGGACTGCACCGACTGGTGGTACCTCTCCACATGTGGTTGACAGAGTAGGTTGTTCTACGGAGGTAACTCTCTCGGCACATCTATTAGGAGTTCCAACAGGTTCAGAAACCATTCTACCTTCGGCCACAATGGGGCTACCAGAGTCATCTTGAGGTTCTGAGAATACATCACCTTGTTCAGAACCTGACGGATTAGGCAAAATGGAGGAAATGCGTACACGTCCAGACTGTCCCATGGGTGTTGTAGTGCATCTTCTGCTACTGCCTCTGCATCTGGGATTACTGAACAATACACTTCCAACCCCTTGTTGTACCTGGTTGAGAATAGGTCTATGATCGGCCTTTCCCACAACATGAACATTCTGTCCATCATTTCTTGATGCAAGGACCACTCCGTTCCTAGAATCAGGTCCCTGCAGCTCAATTTGTCAGCAACTATGTTTCTTTTCCTGGAATATATCTGGCTCTGATGTCTACTAAGTTCTCTACAGCCCACTGATGAAGTTGAACTGTCATCAGGTGTGCCCACTGATGAAGTTGAACTGTCATCAGGTGTAACTGTCAAGATACTAGGCTTCCTTGCTTGTTAACGTAAGCTACTACTGTGGTGTTGTCTGACATCAATACCACTGATTGCCCTCTCTCAGAATTCCTGTAGTGCTACAAAAGCTGCTTTTAACTCCAGCACGTTTATATGTACAGTAGTACCTCGAGATACGAAATTAATCCGTTCCGAGGCGCCCTTCATATCATGAGGTTTTCGCATCTTGGACCACATTTTACATGTAAAATGGCTAATCCGTTCCAAGCCCTCCAAAAACACCCCAGTAAATTATATTTCCAGGGCTAAAACACATGTTCTAGGGTTATGACGCCGATCCGACGGAAGAAATATGACTCCAAAAAGGCAAAATACTGTACATACTTGAGTAATATTCAACTGCATGTAATGTTCAACCCCATTTTTACTGCATATATTAGGACTTTAGCATATGTCCCTTACCAATAAGCCTAGCCTATGTTAGCGGTTGCTACTGTAGCCTAGTCTATGATTCTGACATCTAAACCCAAGAAGCTAAAAGCTTAGAATATGCCAATGAAATGTATAAATAATCAGTATGTACTCATTTCAAATAATTATTAATTAATCATTAACTATAATACACAAATAAACAAAAAAAAACCTTCCAATCGATTGTTTACATTCAGCTCTTACCATCTTACGAGTACCGAACGAACGCCAAGCAATCATTTTTCCTAGGACACAGTAAGCCATAAATTTTCATTAGTATCTCTCTTCAACTTATGAAACTACCAAACAGTATAATAACCATTCATTTCTATTCTTTATTCTATCTTTACCTAATGGAGATACCGAGTTACTGACAGCTATAATGAAACATATACATAACGTAATATTAAAACAGAAGAAGAATTCTAAAAAATATGTATTTGTTGGCAGTCTGATTTATTTTATATTTTATGATATCTAATTCACAATTTTTTATTAAATGTATTGCATGTACTCATTTCAAATAATTATTAAGTAACCATTAACTATAATAAAAAAATAAAAAAATTCCAAACTTCTGTTTACATCCAGCACTTACGAGTATCGAACGATCGCCAAGCAATCACTTTACACAGTAAGCCATAAATTTTCATTATCTCTCTTCAACTACTGAAACTACCAAACAGTATCATAACCATTCATTTCTATTCTTTATTCTATCTTTACCTAATGTTTTTTTCTATTAAATGTGTTGCATGAATAAGTTTTTCAATTTACAGCATCCTTTTACCAATAGAATACTTAAAGCACAAGGGGTAGACGCTGACCAATAGGAGAGCAGGATCTTATGGGGTGACTAGCATCAGGAACCAATGGGAGAGTGGGAGGATGGTGACTAGTTTACTCAGCTGGCAGCACGGGAGTTTTAAAATTGTTCTCGGTGGTCTGGGCGAATCTCGGGACTTTACAGCAACAACCTTTCGTATCTTGAAAACTTTTCGTATGTAGAGCTGTAAAATTTTTCGTATTTGCTTTCGTATCTCAAGTTTATCGTAAGTTGAGCCTTTCGTATGTCGAGGTACCACTGTAGTTCTCTGTCCTTGCTCCACTTCTCTGAAATCATCAGCTCCTCCATGTGGGCACCCCAACCTTCAAGTGACGCATCCGAGAACAGCAAGAGATCCGGAGAGGGTTGCTGAAGGGGAACTCCCACTGTCAGATTGTTGTCCTGCACCCACCACAGTAGGTCTTCCCTCACCTCTGTCGACAAGGGAATTTGTTCGTATGGGGTGATCTACCGTTGGCGACCAAAACTCCTTCATCCTCCATTGTAATGATCGAAGGTGTAGTCTCCCATGTGGCACCAGCTTCTCCAAGGAACTTAGAATTCCCAGGACTACTTGCCACTGTTTAGCTTGGCTGCATTTGTTTTTCCAGAAAGGCATTCACCACTTGTTTGCATTTCTCTACCCTCTGGTCTGTTGGGCAAATTTAGGCTTTTACTGTGTCTATAATCATACCCAGATACACCAGCTTCTGACTGGGATCCATCTTTGACTTCTCCTGATTTATCACAATGTCTAGGATGTGACAAAACTGCAGAAGGGTATCCCTGTCCCAAAGTAATTCTTCTCTGGACTTTGTTATCCCCAGCCAGTCATCTAGGTATCTTAGCCTGATCCCCTGAGCATGCGCCCATGTCGACACGAGAGTGAATACTCTTGTAAAAACTTGGGGAAACGTTGACAATCTGAAGCACAGGACTCTGAATTGGAAAACTTTCTCTGCAAGACTGAAGCAGTGAAATTTCCTGAAAGACTGGACTGGGATCTGAAAGTATGCGTCCTTCAAGTCTATTGTCTGCATAAAGTCCTTGTCCCTGACTGCTGCTAGAACTGTCTTTGGAGTCTCCATTCTGAATCTGGTTTTCCTTATAAACAGATTCAATGTTGACAGATCTATCACTGTCCTCCAATCTCCGTTGGCTTTGGGGACATCGAAAAACGGCTGTAAAACCCCTTTGATGGAAGCGATACTTGTTCTACAGCTCCCTTCTCCTTCATCTTCTTCACTTCCTCTTGCAGAATAAGAGCTTTCTGAGATTCCTGAGCATAGGAGAGGTGTGGTAATGGTTGTTCTGTCAGGGGTGGGGTCATGTCGAATGGAATCAGATATCCGACTCTGAGAACATACACCACCCACTGCTCCGCTCCAAATTCCTGCCACACCCTCCAATGATTTGTCAGGTAACCCCCCACTGGTGTGGCTGAGAGGTGAGAGGTGCCCGTCCTATCGTCTCGAGCCTCTCCCCGTCCCTAATAACCCTTGCTCTGTTGGTTCTATTTTGAAAGGGCCGATGAGCTAACTTCTTTGGGGAAGAGGGTCTTGTTGACCTATTAGAGATGTTATGTCTCACTGGTCTCTTTTGAAGTAATTGTTGATGTTGTCTTACCTCATTAGAATTAGCCTTGCTTCCAAATGTTTTCCTAACTGCCTGCTGGACAAACCTGTCATTAGTATCCATTCTTCTTCTATCTATAGTAGCTTCCAGTATACCCTTTGGTAACAGCAATTGTGACTCTAGGATATCCCCATTCCGCATTGCTAATAGGGAATCCAAATCAATAGTGCGACTTAATCTAGCCAATGCTGCATCTCTCCTCATCTACAGGATATTAAACCATACACTGACACTCAAATTCGCCAAGTACGCAATCATTTTGGAACCTGATTGGCAATCTGAAAAACATTGTCTCATCCACTAATTTTCTTGTTGCTTCTGAGGATGCAAATTTTGCCACTGCTGTTGACCAAAGGTCTAACCAAGAAGCCGTTGCTTCCAATGTAGCAGCCTCCTGACAAGTCATCGACGGGCATTCCATCTTAACTTGATCCAAGGTTAATCCAGGCTTTAACCTTACCACATCTGGGTTCATTTGTCTTGATAGCAAAGGAACCAAAGGTGTCGCATAATATTTCCTATGTTTCAGCAATGGCGGGGAATAAACTTAAATTATCTATTTGATCTTAATGAATTATCTCTTTCAGCAATCTGTGGATTGATATGCTGTAAAACTGGCTCTGCATGACTTGAGTAAGGTAATTCATACGACACCTTCATATCCTTTTTCAGTCCAAATATCATGTCAATTCCCGGAGGAAGTATACTGGCAGGTGTCTCCAGATTCCTCGAAAGGTTATTGAATTGACGAATCAAATCAACCGCCTCCGCATATGAAGCCAGAAACTCCTGGTTTTCCCCTCCCTTCCGGTGGTTCCAACGTATTGTGTTCTGCTGCAGGAGAAGCTAGTTCACTTCTATCCCGACAAATGTTCAGGAGCATCAGGGCCGTACGACCCAACGACCGCAGCATCTTTGATCTCTGACGGCTGATGTTGGCTCAATCTTGAATAGCCAGAAGGAGAATGTGACCACCTAACTGCTTCTATGCTCGCGGATCTAGAGCGAGAACTCCATCTATTCCTCCAAGATGACGGTTCTTGCGAGACCGAACTAATTTTCTTTCTAGTATCTCTATTAATATTATTCGAGGTCATTGGACTATCATCTCCGACGGCCATCAGGGAAATTGACCTTGATCTCTCATCGAGGTGAACAACACCTTCCATCCGTGTATCAGGAGAGGTTACCAACTCTTTTATTATTTGACCTTTTAATGAGAGCTTTCTCATCCTTCCTTCTTATTTTAAAAGGTCTTACAGGAGAAACCTGTAGACGTTCTCCGTTCTTCGTTGAATGCTGCCCACTCACTGTTGATTTCCCAAACAGCAGTGGAGTCTCTACTAAACGCTTTGTCCTCACCGTTGGCATCTCCGCAGTGGTCACCATTCCACTGGCTGTCAATGCTTTCGCCCGTTCGGACCCCTGTAAATGACTTCAGTCATTAGCATCAACTTTACTAGCCACTACCTTCTTCACTTTGTTGCTGACAGGGATGTGACAGTCCTGGCTCGAAGATGAAGAAGAATTTACTCTTCTCCTCTTGGCACGAGGATCAGTCACGAAGTACCTTACCCTCCAACACTTGACTGGTGAATGCAGTGATGTCATTGAAATGACAATTTGTCCAAAATTGCATTTTTCCTAACTATACAAACCTGAGGTCCTTTTACAATAGGAAGGTACTAGCGGCAGCTGGATAGGTCGTAAGCTTTCGAACAAGGGGTTCGGTAGTTAACTGCTTGTCCGACAGGCGCGCGCGCGCGACTGGGAGGTAAACAAATCACTTTTGCTTTTGGCCCAAGCAAAAACTGCAGAGTGAGGGGTGGCATGAGGTGGGACTATGTGTAAAAGGACCTCAGGTTTGTATAGTTAGGAAAAATGCAATTTTGGACAAATTGTCATTTGTTCCGACACGGCATACAAACCTTCGGTCCTTTTACAATAGGAAGACTCACTTCTTGGTGGGAGGAATCTGAGTCTTTTGTGAACAGACTGGTGTTCGCCCAACCTTGGAATGCCTCCCTGGTCGTAAGAGCGAGGGAGGGATCCAAGCCTCTGTCCGATTGATCGGGGGTGTGCACCGCAGGATCAATGGTCAGACCTCTGGACAAGTACTAAGAGAGAGGCAAGCGTATCTCTTCGTACCAGCAAACAAGAACAAGTTCCTATTTACAAGAGGCAACATAAAGTTATGGTTTGTCTCTTGTTGGCATCCACTTCCCCCTCCTTGTAGGAGGAAGTGGTGGATATTCGCTCCCATCCCTAGTAGAAAGGGATAGGATGGGGCTCTGTCGAGTAGCTCACCGGCATCTCGTCCTTATCCAGCAAGGTGATGACCGTATCCCTCTACCCACAGGTAGAGGGAGAGAAAAAGATAGGAAGAGAAGCCAGTCACTCTCTCATTCACTTATCTATTCTTACAGTCACACCAGGACTCGATGCTGTTTCAGCCTGCTAGGTCTGGGTTAGCTACACAACGTGTTGAGCAGCCACCACGGGTCCCAAGGAAAACGATCCAAGGACCTGTAGGCAATATCCAAAAGGTAGAAGGAGGTGCCAGTGGTCTGGTTGTACCAGACCCCTTCAGTACCTGCGCCACGGAGAAGTTCTTGTGTAACTCGAGGGAGTGTACTTCTAGGTCATCTTGGTGCTGACGAAGAGTCTTCAACACTCAGCCTGGGATGTCGAGTTTCTTCAGAAAGCGCGGTCGCGCTTTCACAGGACAAAGCAGCATCTCCTTCGCATCGAAGGCGGTGAAGTCCATTAGGGAGGGGATTGTGAAGGACTCTAACCGACTCGTCAGGAACCGAAGGGTTCAGAGTCTTCGCTACGAATTCGGTACGAAATCGAGCGTCACAAATCCCCATCCCTGGATGCTTGACTTCGCAGGAAAAGTCATGCAATTACCTCAGAGGAAAAGAAGGGAATGGGTCGTATGACCTATCCCACCTCTTCTCGACTTCGGTGATGTCCTGTACCCATACTGGTCTATCCGTCTGCAGCGAAGTTGTTCTTCTCGGTAGTGGATAGGACACCGACACTCAATGGTGGTTGTCGATGGTATGGGTACTGTGACAAGCCGTTAGGACGAAGAAAAGACTGTTATGGAACAACCGAACTAAGTCCACAGCGAAGTTCGTAACAGACTTGGGCGCTCTGACAGCTGCCGACTGACTGCCGTTCGGTAGGGGAGGCAAGTTGTCCAAGCACCCGAGCAAGTCACGCCTGAAAAGGGTTATAAAAAGGGTGCCAAGCCCAGACTAAACAAATAATTTGTTCGTCACCGATGCCAGAAGGCAAGGTGATGACTCTCTTAAGGCATGTGCCCAACAGGCGAAAGTCAATTGCCTTCTAGAGACCGAGGTCCCTGATGGCAAGATATCTCATAGTATAGTGATTCTCGGCTAAGGAGAAACAACACTGTGTCGTTGAAGACGAAGGTGTACAGAAAATGCAACCTACGTCTTCACAGCTGAACCCGAGAGAAGGATTCTCAAAGATTCTGAACCTGTGCTACAAAGACTGAGAACGCTAACCGCTATTCATTGCTGTCCGGTGAGGGATCGTAGTTGCAATAAAAGCGGAGCGCTTTTCAGTAATGAAGACAGGGAAATACTGCCTGAAGAAACTGCTTCTCATGGGCTGAACATTTGGAAGTAGAGCTGTCAGGTCGGAGAGTAGGCGATGTCTTCTGACATATCTGTTATAATTCGGGGCGAGCAATGAATAATTGCACACCTACGAATACGAGATATTTTGAAGACAAACTCAGATGTCTGCAAAAATCATTCGCATTATCGCGGTGCGATGCAGCGGGTGATAGTACAGACTTCTGTTACCGTGCGGTAAACAGATGAAAGAGTCCAAGAGATGATCTCTGTTGAAAATTCTCGCAAGTTCCGAAGGCGATGAAAGCGAGCGTCAACGCAGTAGATGGTCCTTCATTATTGCGAGAATCCCCGTTAATCAGAGACCTAAGTCCATGATTGTTGGGCAGAGATACGGTTCGGTAGTCAATCAAACCAGGGGAGAGAGAGACGTAACCGACAGTGCATCTCCGAGACCTAGCTGATACTGAGCCGCTATCAGGCAGTTCAATACGCAGTAGCTCTCGGTGACTCGTCATCCTGAGTGCCAGGTAATCCATTATTCCACGAAGGAATGCGTTCGGATAGAACCATCGAGCATAAAGAATACGCTCGAGCAATTATATTTAACCGAAACGGATTTCGGTAAATACAAAAGCTGATTTGGTGTTGTCATGACAATACCAAGTATCTAAAATCGAAACTGATAACTGCTGGGAGGTTGCAGGCAACCCCGAGTTGCAGTTCAATTAAGATACAATTCGTCTCGGTCACAAACCGTAGAGTTAACTACGGTATGCGCCTACCCCCCGGACAATTCAACTGTTAAAAGAATCATGTCGCGAGGGTAATATACGTAGTATATTTGTAGGTTCTGTACCACGACCTCCATCCTAAATTCTTTTCCTCTCGAGGAATGAGAATAAGGATTGGAGATCGACCGCCTTCGTTCTCTAGTCAAGAGAGTGAAGGAGAAGTCTTTCCCAAAGGAAAGCTCCAATGGTGAACAGAATACCGAAGACGATAGTTCAAGCCAAACTGGAAGTTCCCGTCCGTTCTTCTCTATTCCAGGTTAATCGCCTACTGTGAGATACTCTTCTTTCAGCAGCAGTCTTCTTCCAAATGCTAGAAATTACAGGAATTCGAGCATAAGCGAGGTTCCCGATTATCGTGTAACAATTATCGGGGATTCTCGCCGAAGTGTTTGGAGATCGTAAAAAACTCGAACACTCTGAGTGCGCTAGAAATTCCGTAGAATTCTAAGCACTCTGCGAAACCCCCCACCGAATTCGTCAAACGATATCATGGCGGCTGGTGGTCCTCTCGATTCCCGTAGAAATCGAGAAAGGGGCAGGATCCCTCCTCAACGACCGGGGCTTACGTCAGGTAGGACCCGAAGGTCCCCCCGGTAGCGCAGCCCCTAACGTGGGATCTTACAGAGAAATCTCTGTAGGATCCCTCCCCTTTCCCTCGTAGCCGTAAGGAGAGAGGGGATGGGGGTAGGAATTGGATACTGGCTCGCCTTTTTCCAGCGGAACTAGCAGTTGGAGAAGAAAAGGAGCAGCCATCGCCCTACGGCGATGGCCTCTCAGAGCCTGGGAAAACGTATCGTCAGGAGAAAACGTTTTTTCCCTTTTCCCCGAGGAGGGTTACGAACTCATACTGTAGGTAAGGGTCTGCCGCCACTGTGAACGTCGTCTGGGTGGGCTGATCGACACCTGACAGGAGAGAGCCGATACCGTCCCCTCCGACTCATTCCAGTCCTCGTCGAGGTCGAAACCTCAGGAGGACCGAAGGGGTATTCAAATACGGTGTCCGAAGACACGTAAAAACGCCTCTGTCGCAGTAGAGGAGGTGAAGTAGCTTGTTCGACCGGCCAGAACTGAGAGAGCCTTCTTGTCCGGAGACGAGAGACTACCTGGTTCAACACAGTCGGCAAGCTCCGATCGCGGCAGACCCACCGTCGATTTGGGTTCCCTCTCGGGACCCCAAAACGACTCGAGCCGAGACGTGGCTCTGCTGGTGGGAGCGGCGATCCTTCCTCGAGGTCGTTGTGCTGACGAATCAGCGCCATAACCTCGGCAAAGTTCCTCTGGATCTCGGAAGTCACAGCATCTTGCAGAGTGGGACCGTTAAGCCCTTCGAACAAGAGCATATTCCGAGAACCTTCCTCCTAAGAAGGGGGAACAGCGACAGCCCTCTCGGTCTTCTCCATCCACTTGCGCATACGTCCTGGCCGGTCCAAGAACCGTGCCTGGCACGTAGGGCGTCGTGGTGGGATCATGAGGGGCGCACCCCTCACGATCACTCCTCAATACCTCGCTCCTCCCGGTGTAACCCGAGGAGGTTGAAGGTACGGGAGAGGCAGACCTGACGCTCCATCCCCTGCTCGCTGGGCAGAACCAGCAGGCTTGGAGGGCTGCAGGCGATCGTCAACCCGCGGTGGCGATTGAGCCTTGCAGGCCTGGTCGAACCGTCTCGCTGTGGAGAACGGCTGGGGACTGAGCACAGCGGCCCCAATCTCGAGTGTCAGAAGAGCTGGTGCTGGTTGCCGTACCCGATCGCTCTCTGTGAGAGCGACGGTCAGGCGACCTGCAGGCTCCACTGTCACAGTGAGACCGGTGCTTGTCCTCACGGCACGTCACTCGCTGGTTCCAGCCGTGGCTGGCACCGGCGAACGGGAGGACCTCTTCCCAGCCTCAGCCCGTGGCCGGTCGTGGACCGTCACGTCCCCGGGTAGCCAGCTGGTCGCCGCGAGAGCGAGAGCTGGTCTGGTGAGAGTCGCACGTGAGCGGCTGTCAACCAGTCTTCCGCCCCGTGCCGTGAACCTGACGCTGAGCGAGCTCCGAGGTCTGGTTCCTGGCTGCACGGTCGCTGGTAGGCGACCGCACAGTCGGTACCGGCACCTCCCGCGAACGAGAGGCCGAGACGGACCCTGATGCAGTAGCAGAACCACTGACACCAGGCGAGGAATAAGTACCGGTGTTAGCCGGTACCCCTCTGGTCCCCGTAGTCTTCTTCCTTGCGGAAGAAGAGACGGGCCCCGCTCCCGAAGGAGCAGGAGGATTAGCGGAAGGAACCCTCCCGTCCCACGAGGTGAGACGGGTCCCGAGAAGCTCCCGAGGGAGACTTCTTAGGAGGGAGGAGGCAACCTTCTTCTTCCTCGGCTGTGAAGCCTTAGAAGTCGAAGGGGAGAGGCGGCAGACCGACGACGATGAAGAAGATGAAGACGACGACGACGACACCTTCCTCCTCTTCTTCGTCAGCTTCCTCAGGACAGACGTAAGATCTGCCATCCAGGGCGAGCCGGGGCTGCTGTAGCCGAAGCCACAGGGCCCGGACGCACCTGTACAGACAGACCATAGTCTGGGGTAGTACCACCAACGAACAGGACGACGTCAGCTAGGTTATGGGCATCTCAGGAACAGCAGGCACAGCCAGCACAGCATCGGTAGGGACAGCCAGCGCAGCAACGGCAGGGACAGCCAGCGCAGCAACGCAGGGACAGCCAGCGCAGCAACTGCATGGACAGTCAGCCCAGAATCGGCACAGGTACGGCAGGCTAAGCATCCGGAAACAAACAAGGAATAAGTGGAGCAGCAGCCAGGCAAACATCCTGGGTACCGGCGGCAGGTCCAGGGGCGAGCTCTAGGGCAGCGGAAGTGTGGTCGCGGCAGCGCGCAACCACGAGCGGCGGCGGCACGCCCCCTCTCGGTACGGCGAACGGCACTTCACAGCGGCTGTAGGCAAGACTGTTACCACGTGAGGCGAGTACACCAGGTGAGGAGGGACGTCGTCACCTGGAGCGTGGTCACCACTCCATGGGTGACCGCAGTAGGCCCAGACATAGAACCGCAGCCCCTCGGACACTAGCACGCCCTGCAAATGGAAGGACGCCCATACCTCACCAAGGTCCACCCTCGTGGCAGTAGCACCTGCGGAAATAACAGTAGTAGCGATTAGTGGGGGGGAAGTCCCCTCGCGCGGGGGGGGTGAGCCCTCTCCGAACGAGTGGAAGACCCCGAATACAATTGTACATCGGGCACCGAGCGCCCTCCCCCGCGCTCGACGGATCGGGCGAGGAGAAGAACGCAGATAACCTCCCCCCCCCAAGGGGAAGGGCCATCTGTGGGAGCTGAGCGGGGGGGTTCTCGTTCCCCACCCCCGCACAGCACCCATGTACCCAACAATAATAATAAGAGCCCGAGAGCAATCGTGCCCTCGGCCCGAATGCAAGGGCATAAGGATCAATTCCCTGACTGAGCGGAACTTGAACCAAATAAATATTGATGCAATCAATAATAAAAGGAATAAAATGAAAAAATCTTGCATTACGATTCACTTCACAATGAATAAGGGCTCGGATCGAGCGCATTTGCGCCCTCGGTACCGAGCGCAAGGGTAAAAGGATCCATTCCCGATTATGAATGGAAACCTTGATCCATAATGAATTGATGCAATCAAAATATATATGAAAATGAAAAAGAATACTGCGCTTGCGATTTCACTTCATACAAATAAAAGGGGAAGGATCAATTCCCGGGAAATAGCGGAAACATTGATCCAAGTAAACAATGCAATCTCAATAAAATATGAAAATGAAAAAGAACTGCACTTGCGATTTCACTTCATTCAAATAAAAAGGGGAAAGGACAATCAATTTCCGGGTAAGCTCGAAAACTGATCCAAAATGAGTATTGCTACAATCAAAATAAATATATGAAAATGAAAAGAATACTGTACTTGCGATTCCACTTCCATACAGAATAAGTTTTCGTGCCGAGCGCATTCGCTCGGCAACGAGCATACAGGTCAAAAAAAATATAAATGAAAAGAGCACTTGACTTACGATTCATCTACACATTTCCAACCAAAATATACGCTCGGAGAACGAGCGCTCTCCCGCCCTCGGCACCGAGCATACACAATACGAGGATCATTTCTGGGAAAATTAATTCCCGCACTTACGCCCTTCAGTCCCGGCACTCGGGTAATCGGAGGGCGTGGAGAAACCAAGATCCTTTAATTCACAATTGAATTCAATGGAAATAAATATGAAATGATTGTACTTACAATTCAGTTTCACTAGATAAATAGAAAAAGAAAAACACAACCATGCGAAAGCAACGACGATGAAGCGGGCAGAGAGCGATGATACATGTCCACACGCCAGCAGGCCGAAAGCAAAAGTGATTTGTTTACCTCCCAGTCGCGCGCGCGCGCCTGTCGGACAAGCAGTTAACTACCGAACCCCTTGTTCGAAAGCTTACGACCTATCCAGCTGCCGCTAGTACCTTCCTATTGTAAAAGGACCGAAGGTTTGTATGCCGTGTCGGAACAATTTTGCGATGACACTGAACTAGAGGAAGAAGACGAAGAAGAAGACGATTCATGTCTTTTCTTTTTGTCTTTCTTATCTATTTTGTCCTCTAAAGCTTGTAATTTCCTCCTGAATGTGTGTACCAATGAGTCAGAAAGCGTATTCGTCTCCGGAGGCAACAAAGCAGTGAGAGAAGCAGTAGGCTGTAACATCATGGAGTCAGCCATGCCTGTGTGTGGCGTCGGTTGTGACGTCACCACGCTTGTAGGGAGAGACTGAGTGGCTACTGCTGGTATCCCTGCGTGTGCTGCAAAACTGTTTCCAAAGTTCTGCATCACCGGAAACATTGATGCTGCTGTCGGTGCCGTAGCAATCGCTCTCATAAATTGCAGGCCAGGGGATGCGGAACATTCATCATCGGCGAGCCCGGGTGGAAACGTGACGCCATATAGTGAGAAAGCAACCCTTCCAAGGTTGGTACGCCTGGTAGGCCTAATGCCGACCACATTCCTTCCATTCTCTGCACATTGGGGGCTTAAATCTGGGACAAAGATGGCAATGCTCCCCTTCTCTCTTCTGGGAATGACTGAGCGTAATTATGCATAAAATTACCCAAAATCCCTCCTGGAGTTTCCAATAATGAATCGTTAGAAGAAACTGAAGGGGTATGGGAAACATCAAAAGCAGGTGACAAAACATATGGAGTAGTCTGATGTATCGCCGATACAAAAGAAGCTGACGACGCTTGGTCATCCAAAGATGGCGGCGTCTCCTTTCTTTTGTACTGGTCTTTCCCATAAAAATTCATCCATTGTTCCACCGACCAACCACAACAAACTGAACAAGGATTAGTAATAGTACATACGTCTTCTCTGCACCTACTACACGCTGGATGAGGATCCATAGATACTGATGTTAAAAATCTTGAACAAGGAAACCCACTCACTCCAGGCCATTTCCTTTGTCTCTTGCGAGATCCTAAAGAAATTTCCCTTGGTGAGGCAAAATTCTCCAGATCTTGCAATGTACACACACCTAGCAGATCACACCCACACTTAGATCACCCAGAGAGAGAAAAAAAGGAAAATATGAATAAAAATGATATTGTTAAGATACAATAAAGTTTGTTCATACTTACCTGGCAGATATATATATAGCTGTATTTCTCCGAAGTCCGTTAGAATTTCAAAACTCCCGGCACACGCAGTGGTCGGCCAGGTGGTTAGTACCCATTCCCGCCGCTGGGAGGCGGGTATCAGGAACCTTTCCCATTTTCTATCAGATTTTCTATTCCCACTGTCTCCTGAGGGGAGGTGGGTGGGTGCTTTGATTATATATATCTGTCAGGTAAGTATGAACAAACTTTATTGTATCTTAACAATATCATTTTGTTCATGAAACTTACCCGGCAGATATATATATATACCGTATATACTCAAGTAACGTGCGATCTCGCATATCATGCAACCCCAAAATTTTCACCAATAAACAGTGGTTGTGTCATGTATCTCATGTATCATGCGAGTTCCTTTTCCGAGGTCAGTTCATAAGGTTGGTGGTTTAGCGTGCTAATGGCCGAGTCGTTCAGATGTGTGCTGCTGCTAGTGAAGTTACGGTAATTTTCTTACTAATCTCGAGAATTGAATAGAAGATCTCAAGATTAAAAAAGAATACCAAGATAATAAAATAATTGTAAAAATAACACGCCTTGGAGTCCTCTCTCTCTCTCTCTCTCTCTCTCTCTCTCTCTCTCTCTCTCTCTCTCTCTCTCTCTCTCTCTCTCTCTCTCTCTCAGAAATAAATACTGTAACTTGAGTCTTTCACCAACGGGTATCAGTAAATGTGTAGACATTGTGTGCGTGTTTAAAAAAGTGTAGTACACGCACATTCCGATGTTTCGGTTTTTGGAATTTTTCAATTTCGGAAATATGAGGTCAGATGCATAATCAAACAAACATCACTACTGCAGAAAAAAAAAATTTTCCCTTTATGTTTTTCATTATTGTTATTTATTAATTACTGTTTATTTAAATAAATATTAATATAATACTGTTACATGAATGTGAAATAATTAAGATCACCTATAATAAAATAGTGGGATAATTAATATCATATGTTCACTAATAGTATTATTTTCAAAACAAACATTCCGTAAAACACAAAAAATATATGTACATAACAATCAAAATCTAATGTTTTGCAGTTCAACTTGTGAATTTCAACAATAAGTATGACTATATAATATATTTCACCATATCGATCTTGCAGTTGAAGTCGTAAAATTTTGAGGATGGTCCGGGAAAAGGATTTGTACTTTGTGATTACGTATCGCTACAACACCATGCGGTATTTTCATACCACTATATTGATGACGCATCGCTACGACACACTGGTATTTTTCATACCACTATACATTAAAGTTAAAATTATCATATTATATTATTGTTTTCACGAAGAAATAATTATATAAAGAAAATTATCAAGTAATTTTTGCCGTCAGCAGTCAGAAAATCACGAACATGGTAACGTTCAAACCTAGTATCATCCACGGCGTATGTCTATAAATAGAACAGAAGCAGAGGGCAGTCATTGGATAACAGATCTCCATGGCTACCAACCAGCCAATCAGGTGTTAGTTATACTACTCTCTGAATTTCTTAGAATGAACGTTTACACGTAACACACGGGAAGCTAACGATGATGTGTGTGCTTTGCATACAGTACGTAGTTTTTGTTTTTATTAGTGTATTTTACTGATTACATGAATACTCTCTCTCTCTCTCTCTCACTCTCACTTCTCTCTCTCTCTCTCTCTCTCCTCCTCTCTCTCTCTCTCTCTCTCTCTCTCTCTCTCTCCTCATCTCTCTCTCTCTCAGGAAAGATACCGTCAATTCAATTTATCAGTATCTTCCCTGATAGACAGAGTAAATATTTAGGACTCCAAAGCTTGGCATATGTCAATTATTTTATTATCTTGGGATTTTTGGTTAATCTTGGGATTTTCCATGGTCAACTCTTGGGATTAGTAAGAAAAATGCGATTATTTGGGTAGCGCACACCCAAATGAATCGGGGTAAGCCTAGCACGCCAAACAATAGTATTTACAAATGAGCGGAGCTCTCTGGCTGGGCTGTTTTGGTCCACCCACGTGTTTGATCGCATATCTGCCAAATTTATAACAACAACAGAGATAAAACCATTTCTCCCATTACAGATATCAAATATTATCTTTTCCGTTGCGCAGAATTCTAAATAAATTACGTAGGTTCACGATTGATAAAGTTTTTTTATGCAATAACAAGAAACGGAAGGTCAGATATTCTATCAACAGGGCATCTCATTTGGTGCTGTTGCGAATATTTCAACCAGTTCCACGTGCGTTTAAATCCATACTGACTGTACAGTCTGGAGGCATTTCTCCCTTCTACACATATCTTGATTTCTTAATATCGTAGGTTATAGATAAATTGGTGAGCAAGGAAATATGAAATAAAGCATAACAGTAAGTTTGACGAGTGAGAAAATAAACAATCGTATACAGACAGACTCTCTCTCTCTCTCTCCTCCTCTCTCTCATCTCTCTCCTCTCTCCTCTCTCTCTCTCTCTCTATCTCTCTCTCTCTCTCTCTCTCTCTCTCTCTCTCTCTCTCTCTGAGAAAATAATAGATAGGAAACAATGACTGAATAGTGCTTGAATGCGGTATGGCAAAGTTTTGGCCTGACTGAAGAGTGGAGTGACTTTGACACCGACTTACAAGTTATTCCTGGTCATCTAACAGCCATAGATAGACATCAACTTCACAGCCGAGAAAGGGCAATCGTATACGAAATAAATAGGTATGGAAAATGCGAAATGCGGGCCTATGTTGTCCCATAAAAAAAGCTCTCGCTCGGACAGCTGTAAGATTTAGGAGAGAGAGAGAGGCCGAATAGGAAGGAGATTAAAGTACCTGGGAAGGAAAAACCCTTATAATCTTATAATTATAGCCTCGGGGTGTCTCAAGGACATTCAAAGGTCTGTCACACACGGGCAGTTGTTGTTTTTGTAAAATTAGCATAAGGGCAGATCTTTAAAAGCCACGCCAGAGAGCTCGCCACAGTGACAAGACTATACCTTCCATATGAATTGACGATGTCCTATACGAAGATGCAGGAGATGAGGATGAAATGATCAAAGATCTGGAAGATGACGAATTTGATGACTGCCTTGATGGCAAAGAATTCAGAGCAGTATTTGATGATACGGACACGGAGAGCGACTTTGGAGGATTTTAGTTTATTAATTTTATGCAATTTTTTTTACTTTAATAAATTTTCACTTACCTGCGTATCCTAAAAGGAAAATAATAGTTCAAGTAACAAATGTTTCTTTTACTGAGTAAAACAAAAAGTAAAAAATCCTTCGGTGTTGTGCCTTAACTGATTTGGAAATTATAGATGGTTATTCTAGAACAGTTAAACATGTTGTATAAACCAAAATAATGCAAATGGCGCAAGATCGCTCTTTTGTATTTTAAAATACAATAGTAATATGAGAATGCATACAATATTATTGGATATAGTGAAGTACAAGTAAAACATAACTTTTTAAAAGATCTACTGTTTTCCTCCGGTAGTAACTATCGCGATCTGCCGATTTGGGAAAGCATAGACGGTACGCTAATTTTATACCGCATGTATGATGCGCCCCCTTTAAAATTAGCTTCAAAATTAGGTTTCAAAAGTCGCATAATATGCGAGTATATACAGTAGCTGAATCCCACCTTTGGAGGTAGGGAGAGAGAAAAGGATTTTAGGAAACACATTGCATGCAGATGATTGACATCTTGGTTCCTTACCTGTTAGCATAGCTGACTTCGTGATTACTGTCACCAAAGTCTGCTACTGCTTTACTAGAGTCTCCAGCAAGGTAGTGACCTATGAAGCTGGTGAGTTCTAGATGATCTGTCAACGGGAGCGTGACCACAATGTGACTAGACCATATTGACCATACCATGAGGGCTAAGAAGTAATATATATCACCACCTGACCAACCTAGCCAAAGTTAAGGATATTTAACTAAGGCTTAAGGATTGAGAAGTCCGCCACTGGCGGCCGACCCAATAAATATAATTAACAGCTCTTCCTAACCATTTTCTATAGGATAGGATGAGTGGTACTTCTTGCCCCCAAGATTGTGTCTGTAGACACGTATGGCCCTAGCGAGCAGCAAATCTTATATGTCGTCTTCACATCCCGCAGGTATTGTGAAGTGAACACAAAGTTGCTTCGCTAAAACGTGGCACTCAGGATGTTGCTGAGTGCCATGCTCTGTTGAAATGCTTCCGAGGCTGTGCCCTCACCTCGTGAACATTCAGTTAAAAGATTTCAAATCTTTGTCCAAACATGACGAATGAGCTTCTTTGAAAGAACTCCTCAACAATAATGGCAGGGTGTTCTTCGACCTGGGCAAGTCTGGTCTTTTTACGAAACACCGCGGATTGTCCGAAGGACCTCAACTTTCTTTAGTTTTAACTAGATAAAACTTGAGAGCCCTGACAGGTCACAGGACTCTCTCTGTCTCTTGCCCAATAATCTATGCCATCCCCTTGATTTCCAAGCTTCTGGGCCAAGGGTTAGACGGGTTTTCATTCTTAGCAAGAACAAAAGGCTTAGAGAACACACCGCATTATGTCCTCTAAAGCCAAAACCTCTGATGATGGCTTAAACCTCACTAACCCTCTTTGCCTTATCTAGAGTGGTTAGAAAATTAGCCTTTCTGGTCACGTGCAAAAAGTTTACAGAAAGGAGATGTTCGAAATTTTTTGACATCAGGAACTTCAGACTACGCCTAAGTTCCATGCCGGAAGCTTCGATCTAGACAATTTCGAGATTTCCACAGACCTCAAAGATCGTGAAGGGCTTTGTTGTTCAACAGATCCAAGTCTCTGAGCTTAAAGGCCGTTAACAACCTACTTCCGTATTCTACAATAGTTGAGACTGCTAGTTTATCCCATTCTTCAGACGGAAAGGGAAGATGGTAATGTAATTCACAGAGGTTGAGGTGGAGGAAAAGCCATTCTTCCTGCACTATCTCCAGAAACAGCCCACTCCGATTGGTACACTGCAAGATAGGCAGAACTGCTTTGCCTTGGTAATGACACTAGCCATTAGTCTTGCAAATCCTCTTATTCCGGTCAACTTCTTGACAGTCTGAATGCAGTCAGAATCAGAGCGGAGAGGTTTTGAGGTACCTCTCGAAGTGAGGCTATTAGAGTAGACCGACTTCTCGAGAAGGGTCCTTGGAAAGTGCACTAGGAAGGACGTGACCTCTGTGAATCCAGCCTCTCGAAGGCGAACATGGGGAGATCAGTGTCATTCTCTCTCTTTCTGACGCCAACAATTCTCTTACTACATCTCCTACGAGTTTGAGTAGGGGAAACGAGACTAAACATCTATACCCATTCCATACTATAGGATGGCGTCTATTACTACCGATCTCGGATCGAGAATAAGGAAGCAGCCTAGAGGAAGCTTCTTCATCTTCAACATTGCGAAGGGATCTATGAAAGTACGTCCCCAAAGTCTCCACAACTTTCGACATACTTCTAAGCGAAGATTACTCAGACGTCAGTAGTTGCTGCCGTCGATCGAGAAGCTTTGCACGAACGTGCTTCAATCGTGCAGCGAACGTCTGGAGGATCGATACGTTCCGTGCCTTTGCCCATCACCGGCTCTCTCTTCTTGAGATGTGAGAGAGCTGTGGAATTGTCCGAGTTGATCTGAACCACTCGGCCAAAAACTCGTTCTTCGAGGAACTGGAGAGTCAACCAAATTGCTTCCAATTCTTTTAGATTATGTGCCAGGACATCTCTGTCCGGATGCCTGGCACCCTCTCGCTATCACCTGAGGTGATCCTTAAACTACTGAGGGATGTTCAGAATATTTCTCGATCTTTGATGTTATTTCAGTTTTCCGGAAGGAAAAAACTGTAGAGGTCTGAATTGCAGTCCCTTCAGGGAAACAAGCTTCTTCAGCGAGGAAATGGTCCCCAGCAGACTCATCTATTCCCTCTCTAGGCATACTTCCTTCCCTAATAAGGCTGCGCTTTTCATAAGCAGGAGAGCATTATTATAGTGCTATGCCGCGGTAGACTCGTACAGAATTCTGTTACAGTGCGGTAAACAGCACCAAAAAGTCTAATTGATATCTCTGTTGAAAATTGTTTCGCAAACAAAGGCAATGTTTATTCAATGCATGTTAGAATTCCCCTCAATCCTAGGCTAAAGTCCGTGATTGTAGGGCAGAGATACGGTTAGTCAATCAATCCTGCGGGAAAGAGAGACGTAACCGGCCGCGCATAACAGCGAGCTAGCTGATACTGAGTTGGTGTACAGTTACAGCAGCTTACGTTCACCTTCTCGCAGTATTATGCTTGAGTTGCCAGCTACTCTATTCTACGAATTAATAGGTTTTTTATTATTTGAACAGAAAGAAACTCTCAAGTTGGCATATTTAAGCTAAACAGAATTCGCTAAATACAGAAGCTGAGTTTGTGATGTCGTAACACTACCCTTAAATATCCAAATGTTAAATCGGAAACTCCTGGAAGGTTGCAGGGAGTACCAATTAAATATACTGCGTCATCCACAATGACAGCAGCGTTCAATCATCATCTCGCACTATTCTTCCTGAGTTGCCAGCTACTCTATTCTACGAAGGAATAGGTTTGTTACTATTATCGAGCAGAAGGAAACTCTCAAGCAGGCATATTTAAGCGAAACAGAATTATTTTCACATACGTAACTAAGTCATGCAGTACGTACATAATACGTATGTACGTATTTATGTATAACCATACAATGTAAGATTTACTTTAAAACAGTATTAATAATATTTCAAAGATTAATATGAACCATAATAGGATGTTTTATGTATATTTGATGAAGGATGGTCTTTTTAGCTACTTTGGTGTTTGCATGTTAAGGATAGCTAAGTTTTATGAGTATTTTTGGAGGGGGTTCCAAACATTCGCGGATTCTAACCATTCGCGGGGGGGTCTGGTACGCATCCCCCGCGAATACGGGGGGACCACTGTATTGACAAAACAATTAGTATCTTGCTAATGGGGGAAACCCACTTACATGACAGACAGTAATCCAGGAATTTGAGCCTATAGTCTTCCCGATTCCCACCTAAATCGAGGAAGGGGCAGGATTCCTGGTCAGAGACTGTGCTTATGGCAGGCAGGACCCTAATATTCCCCTTCTGCAGTGCAGTCCCTAACGTAGAAGAGGCGTTTTATAACACCTAAATTTGTTTAAAGTTTTTCTGGAGTTCATCAAGTCATAGATTCTATTGAACGCTCCCTTAATAGAAAGCGAAGTGGACATCCTGACGAGACCACTATTTCCTCTTCTTCGACGACGCCCACTGAGAGAGAGGAGAGCAAGGGATCCTCTATCTGAAGGAGGGTTCGAAGAAGAAATTCGGGTATTCTAACCGCCAACTCCGAATCTTTACTAAGTTCCTGTAAAGGAACGTCCTGTTAAGTGCTCTGCCGAGCGTCATGACATGTAGGATGCCTAGCGTCTTCAAAAGCGTCCTCGCTAGCGTCCTAGCAAGCGTCCAGATGTGTAAGACATCGAGCATCTTCAAAAGCGTCCTGGCAAGCGTCCTGGAAAGCATCTCGATGTTTATGACGTCGAGTGTCTTCCAGAGCGTCCTGGCGAGCGTCTCGACGTGTAGGACGTCGAGCATCTTCAAAAGCTTTCTCGCGAGCATCCTGGTGAGCGTCTCAATGCGTAGGATGTCGAGCGTCTTCAAAAGACATCCTCGCGAGAGTCTGCTGATATTCGAAATTAAAAATATCCACCGTCCTGAACAGCCGTTCAGATGGTGGAAACTAACAACGAGAGAGGAGAGCAAGGAACTGAGGGCCGAAACTTGTCAGCAAACAAGTCTTATAGAAGGCAGGTCTACATTTTAATAGATGAAGATGATGACGAAGTAGTCTCTTCTCTATTCGTAGGTTGCGAGTCACTCCAGGACTCTTTCTCCTTTACGGGAACCGTAGAAGGGTCCTAAACAGACCGCGAAGCAATCAAACTCTAAGGCTCCACTCGTGAAAGGGGGCTTTCTACTCGAAGCAGGGTCCCAAGAATAAAGTCGGAAATGTTTAATAGCCAACTCCGAAACTTTACGAAGTTCCGTTAAAGAAACGTCTTGCGGAGTGTTCTGAAGATTGTCCAATAAAGGAGCTTCCCAAGGGGCGTATTGAAGAGCGTCCACAAAAGCCTCATGCTAAGCGTCTGACCAAGCGTCAACTGGTGCGCGCCTGACGTCCACTGGCTTGCTCCTGGCTTCCACTGGTGCACGTTTGGCGTCCACTGGCGCATGCCTGGCATCCAGCTGAGCGTCCAGTTTTAACTGAGCGTCAACAGAAGCGTCCAGAAAAGCGTCACGCTACTGACAGACGTCATGCTTAGCAACAAGAGAAAAAACCGACTGCGCAAATCAGTTTGTCATATCTGGCAGCCAACGGAGCGTCCCTTAGGGACGAGCGAGGGACGTCTTGGCGAGCTGCTTGATTATGCAAAGAAGCTTGCCGGGCATCAAGCTTAGCAGCTTGAACAACTTCCTGTTCACAGTAGAGCGAACGTCACGTATTCGGAGCGTCAAGAGGAAAGGAGGGGGGAGCGTCTTGGGGAGGAAAACAATCCTTGCTACAAGAGCAATGACGTTCCTTCCTCTCGACAGCGCGTTGAGTTCAATTATAAAGAATTATAGTATATAATAATTATAAAAAATAAATAAAAAGAATGAAAAATTTCTTGACAAAGACAACAGCCGCCTGTGCGACATCTTGCATCTTTGTCACGCTTATCGATATTAAGTACTGCCGAAGGGACGCCAGATCAGTGTGGAGTCCCCGTAACCCTACTTTGGCTTTCGACATGCCCTCTCCCTGGTCCTGGGAGTCCGACAGAGGTCCAGGCCTAGAGGCATTATAGGGCCGATCTGACGCTCCCTCCTGACGAGAGAGAGGACGTGAAGCGTCCTCTTCTCTAAAGCTTCTTTTAGAGGGCGCGAGTCCTTCCCAGAGCTCCAACCCCTGCGCGGGGAGGACGCCTCGGAGGACGAGAAGCAATCTTTCATGATTCGTGCACGTGCACGATCTTTGGCAGCCTGGGAAGCGTCAACAGGTCCTGCCGAAGGGACGCCAGATCGGTGGGGGTTCCCCGTAACCCTCCTTCGGCTTTCGACATGTCCTTCTCCCTGGTCCTGGGAGTCCGACAGAGGTCCAGGCCTAGAGGCATTATAGGGCCGATCTGACGCCCCCTCCACAACACAAGGGGCACTACACTTCACAACACTGATTGGAGAGCGAGCACTTTAAATTCCAAAATACGAATGGAATCCACAATAACAGAAAAGGCATTCTTTCTTAGACATAACCAAATGGCCCGTAGGCCATACTACAGGGTTAGACAAAACAAAGTCTACAGAAAGGTTAGCAGGTTCATTACCCTGATTTCTGCTTACTGATGCAGTTTTTTGAGGAAGACCCCCTGATTCAATCACGCTCTAATTTGCGTACATACGAATCATATGTCTTCCCTTCGGAATCAATCAAACTCTCACACTCCTTACATCGATCTTTCAATAAAGAAACATGCTCTAAACACACTGTGCATACCAAGTGAGGATTTAACTGAAAGCACAGTCTGAAACTAGCCGAACTAGATTCAGACATCTTAAACAAAGGTTAATTAAAATTACGATAGCGTATGCCTAGCCACACATCCAAGTCAATCATCCTAAAGATGATTAGGATACTTAAGCGGCAATGAAGAATCAAAATCCTAGTCGGAGGTAATGAAAACAGGTGTTTACATTACCGGCGACAGAGAAAATCTGATAGAAAATGGGAATAGTTCCTGATACCCGCCTCCCAGCGGCGGGAATGGGTACTAACCACCTGGCCGACCACTGCGTGTGCCGGGAGTTTTGAAATTCTGTCGGACTTCGGAGAAATACAGCTACATATATATATATATCCGCCGGGTAAGTTTCATGAACAAACAGGCAAACTAAACCAGCTTTAACCAGATAGAAAGTAATCACGTCCTATCTTAAAGGTGGTAGGAAAGTAACTGATAGGTCACGGGACGCCAAGGGCATTCTGGGAACTACAATACCCCATGACCTGATACAGATGCTAATAGTCCCTGGATCTCACAAGTTTTTTTTACTAATTCTACCAGTTTCCAGCTTGGCTCTAGTATTATCCTAATGTTAAGACCAAAGGTTTGTTTCGTATACGAACAGGTGCTTGTTGCTATTTGTTTTAAATATTTAATTAAAGGTTCAACTTAAACAGCTAAAGGAGACAGTTTCAAGAAGGGTCGTACTTTTCTTTTAAAGTGGGAGAGGCTTAACTGGCGGCTGGTGCCAAGGCCAACCATCAACTTACAGACATAAGAATGCTGGCTATCTCAGACATCTAATCTCTTTTGTTTTGCAAGTGGATTGACATGTCTGGAATCTGCATATAAAGTGAAATGATAAAACAAGTGTGTTACACAAGTCACCACTGCAATTGCTAAAAATTTTTGAACTTAAAAAAAATTCTGAATTCTTGTCTTCTCACTGATGACTTTATTCAATGTATTGCCTTTATTGGGTTAGGTGTCCATAAAGTAGTATGAGAGGCTATTTAAAAAAAAAAACACTTTTTATTTGCAAATGAACAAAAAAAATGTATGCACCATAATGTGTAATAGCAACCTGATTAAGAATAAGCTTGGTACCAAGTACAGGAAATAATCAATTAAAAAAATCCAATTTCACTATAGAGATGAAAAGTTTTTTTTTTGAAAAAAATAAGAACATTCAGCAGGCTTCGACCAAAACCACTCAAATATGCAGCCACCTATCAAGTATTTAAACGCCAAATTATCCAGTTCATGTATGTATTTGCAGTACATTTCAAGAATAGGAGGGCAGAATTTGAGAAAATTTGATATATTCATTAGTTGACTAAAGATGCTAGGTGAGATGGCTTTTGTAAACACACATTGTGAACGATGCTAATTTCTCCTCAAAACTAAACATCTCAAATAATTCCCAATAAATATATCTGCAATGTTTCATAAAATTCTGTTCTCCCATTCTTGAGACCTCTTGCTTCCTCATAAAAAGATGTGTAAACATCCATCAACTCCTACTAGCCTTGTTGTTAGGGGTAACTAAATTCTAATTTTTTTTTTCTAGACTAGAAACCTATCCTTATACATAAATCACAAACCCGTATTATAAATTTTTCCTTTAAACTCAAAAGAATAATACATATCAACTATCTTTCAGAAAGAACATAAATAAGATCAACTATCTTTCAGAAAGAACATAAATAAACTAAAGTCTTGATGGTTGAGTAAAACTCAAAATTATATATTTCACTTACCTATTGGCATAGCTTGGACATAGTCCGACTCTCCATAGGTTACCGACATGACATTACGGCCACCACTAACATGAATCTGTCAAGGTAAACAGAAATACTTAAGAGAAAATTGAAAAAATTACAATGTGCAAGACCATTTCATATTCCAACTCCTTGGGGTTACAAGGGCAACAAAGATAAGGTTATCTATCCATTATCTTACATCATGAACAATGAAAACTATGGCCTAAGTAATTTATTAAAAGTTTCTTTAGCAGTGTATTTCAAATCAAAATATGCACTTCAGTAAAACAGTCTATTAATGCAAGTTTATTACCTTGTCTTAGACTGCACAAATGGCCAAAACTATAAAGAACGTCAGGCAACTTGGCACACAAGGAAGTTGAGACTGTTCACTCAACTAACATTGAAAAACGATGTATGAGCACATATGGTTTAATATAATCAAACATTCAATTTTCATAAAGGAATCAAAATTTTCACACAAAAAATAAATTTTGTTCGTGTACAAACCAATTACTCTACATCCGCCTTCTCAGAAGTGTCTCCCTCTCCAGTCTCCACATTTCTGAGGATGCATCCCTATCTCTGAACATTCTGACATTCCATTCCGGCAGCCTAGCATGAACCTTGGCCTTAACTTCATTGGTCTCTGCCCACACAAGATCCCAAAGGCAGATCACACAAAACATCCAAACCTGAGGTAAGCTACAGTGATAGTTGTCAAATATAACTAAAATTGGACTTTTACTGCCTCACACTGAAGAACCAGAAACACTGTTTTCAGTTCCAGGAAGCTGATGTCAAATTTTTTGTCTGATTCCAACTTGCTGACTGGAGGAGTGAGCTCCTAAACTAGGTACTGAAGCATCAGTGACCAGGACTGGGACCTACCATCATTAGAACTCTGAAGGAATTTTCTAAGAGTACAGGTAACACTTCGAGAAGCACACTTCTAGGGACCACATCCTGAAATAGCTGCTGATAATCAGCTTATATGACAAAGACAGATAACTCAGCAGAGCATGCATAGCCTGACTGGAGGACTTGGTTGTCACAGAGACTCTGGACTGTCAAAAGTCTCGAGTACTACCTGCTGAAACACAAACAAAAGTTGTCAAAGTGTCTATTTCCATCCAAAGATAAACTGCCTTCTTAGATGGAACCCAGTAAAACTTAACCAGTTGTGATTTCTTTTTCCCAATATCATGGTTCATACTGGCAACAATGGGAGAAGGAATGATGAGTGCCAGAGCGCTGTCCAACAAACTCCTGCTCCATAATTGGCAAGGGGCTTGAGGTAAGACCAGGGAAGTCAAACGCTGGGGGGTGCCTTTTTTGTGCAAAGGAAAACCTCTCATCTACATCCCACTTTCATATCCTTCACATGTTTAATAAGGTGAACACTGCTGTTTTTGGCACAAGGGGCACAGAGAATGGGGCTTGTTATCCAACAAAGACATAATGGAGCTGCAACTAGTACCTGGCAAACCAGTTGTGTGGAGGTATATTCAAGGCTGGGTTAGAAAAACGACAAAACTGAGCAATGACAAGATAAACAAGTTCAGTGCTACACTTCCTCACACCAGTAACTTTGTTACAGCCCAGAAAGCAACAAATCACAAAACCATGAAAAACTATAATTTCAATACACAAAACAGGATATAAAATTAGCCTGACTGCTAAAACAAATATCAATTATCAATGATCTCAGTAATAGGTATATTCAACAGATTTTTATGGATCATTTTAGAGTGGTCAATACTGAATCAAATGGCAGCTTTTTCTGAACTATTTCAGATATGGTAACTAAATTTTAAGTTGTGCTGTAAAAAACTTACTAAATTGAAATTATAACCATGCAAAATTACTGCACACTCCCTCTATTCCTGATTAAAGACCATGCACTACTTAAAATATAAATAAATAAATAAATATGAAAATAAATGAATACAAATAAATAAATGAATAAAGAGATCAGAAACACAGCCTGCCCTTAAAATGAGAAATTTTCTAAGACAATTTGTATTTTTCATAGCTGCAAACCTGAGGTCTTAACAATAGAATAATTTCTAGCCCCTACCTGGATCTGGTCTTAACAATAGGATAGACTCATACTTGGAGGGAGGTACAAGACATCCTAAACCAGATGGGGGCCTACCCACCAGTCCAGCTTCCAGAAGAAATGACTTCTGGAAAGGGACTGAAGCCCATTGAGAAACTAGATAAACTGATATCTAAGCACTCAGACCCTGAGTGATGCACAATGATATATGGGAGAACCATTGTACAGGGAACCAAAGAGAAACTTTGACTGTCCAATACCAAACCAACACACCAGGGTTTGTACTACTCTCAACTCCTCCTTGCCAAGGAGTGGAGCATATGCTACCGAATAGAGGGTTTATGACTAATTTACCCACCTGTATCAGAGCAGTCCAGCGAATGGCGTGTCTATTCCTTAACCCGCCCGAAGGAAGAAGGAAAGGTACAGGAGAAAGAAGGAGACCAGCCAACTCACTCATTCTCTCATCCACACAATCATCTTAGGTAAGATACAAAAGTGCCATGCTAAGGGCAACTATGAGTTACATAACCTGTTGGGCAGCCACCACAGGACCCAGGGAAAACGTGTCTGCAGATCTGTGGGCAACATCCTTAAAATAGAAAGAGGTGAACGTGGACTGGCGCAACCAAGTACCAGCGCTCAGCACTCTATGTACAGCCAAGTTCTTTTTGAAAGCCAGAGAGGGACCAATACCCCTAACATCATGCACTCTAGCCTGCACATCAAGAGCCAAGTATGCCTGTCTGATGGCTTCCTGTGTCCAAAAAGAAATAGTATTCTTAAACACCTTTCTTCGTACAGCCTGTGCTAACAAAAAGTCTGCGGCAGCCTGGTCTAAGGCGCCGCGTCCTTATAAGATAGCAACGCAGGGCCTAGACAGGGTACAACAAAAGCTCTTGAGCATCACCAACTACAAAGTCGTTCAGTGATGGGATGGAAAACGAAGTGAACCTGTCATCATGCACATAGGGATTTTGGGTCTTGACCATGAATTCCAGGACAAATTCGAAGGACACCGACCGCCAACCCCTGGTGTGCTTCACATCATTACTCAGACTGTGGAGCTCTCCTACCCTCTTGGAAGATGCCAAGGCCAGTAGGAAAACTGTCTTGAGCGTCAAGTTACTGTCAGATGAGCGACGCAAGGGGTCATATGGACTTTTAGTGAAGCTTTTGAGAACCAAGGAAACATCCCACATCGGAGGCTTGAGCTCTCTAGGAGAACTCGACTGCTCAAACCCCTTAACTAGCCAGGAAAGTTCCCAGGAAGAGGAGATGTCGATACCTCTAAGGCGTAACACCAAACTCAGGGCCGCCCTGTAGCCTCTAATGGCAGAAACGGACAAACGTTTCTCGTCTCTGAGGAAGGTTATAAAGTCTGCTATTCATTGAATAGATGTTGCGAGTGGAGAAAAACCCTGTTTACGACACCAATCACAGTAGATCGCCCATTTGCCTTGGTAAACCGCAGAGGTCGACTTTCTGAGACTGCTGGACATATGCCCTGCTGTTCTCTGAGAAAAGCCTCTCGCTTGGAGGAGATACTTGATAGCCTCCAACCGTGAAGAGCCAGGGATTCTACTGACTGGTGGAACCTTTCTGCATTGGGCTGACACAGATGTCACCAAGGGGGAATCTCCCTTGGAACCTCTGACAACAACGACAGCAGATCTGGGAACCATTCTGCCTGAGGCCACAGAGGGGCTACCAAAGTCATCCTGAGACCCTGTGAACTCATTAGCTTGTTCAGAACTTGACGGATCAAACAAAACGAAGGGAAGGCATACATCTCCAGGTTGTCCCAGGGATGTTGGAATGTGTCCTCTGCTAATACTAAAGGATCTGGGACTACTGAGCAGAATATCTCCAGCTTCCTGTTGAAGCGAGTTGCAAAAAGTTCCAGCATGGGTCTCCCCCCAAACCTGGAAAATCTCGTCTGCTACCACTTGATGAAGGGACCACGCTGTGCCTAGGATCTGATCCTGACAACTGAGTTTGTCTGCGACCACATTCTGTTTGCCTGGGATATACCTGGCTGATAGCTCTACTGAATTGCTGACTGCCCACTGGTGAACCTCGATGGTCAAGGCGTGAAGTTGATGAGAAACCAGGCCTCCCTGTTTGTTCACATAGGCTACTACCATGGTGTTGTCCAACATGAGAATGACAGAATGACCTTCTACCTTCTCCCGAAACTCCTTCAGACCCAGGAAGGCTGCCTTCAACTCCAAGACATTGATATGTTGCTGCTTGTCCTCCGAACTCCAAACGCCTGAAGCAATGAGGCCGCCTAAATGAGGCCCCAACCTGCAAGAGAGGCGTCTGAGAACAGAAGGAAATCCGGTGGAAGAGAGCGCAGAGGGACACACTTCAAAAGATTTTGGTTGTCCAACCACCAACGAAGGTCTTCTCTCACTTCCAGAGACAGAGGAACCTTTAACAGGGGTGAGTCCCCCCCCCAGAGACCAGAATTCTCCCAGTCTCCATTGCAGGGACCGAAGATGAAGACGCCCAAGAGGGACCAGCTTCTCCAGGGAAGACAACACTCCCAGAAGAACCTGCCACTGATGAGCTGACTTATGTGGTTCCGACTGGAAGTCGTGCACCACCACCCGCAACTTCTCCAATCTCTGATCCGACGGGAAAACTTTTGCCACTGTCGCATCGATGACCATGCCCAGGTAGAGAATCCTTTGACTGGGCACGAGGTTCGTCTTTTCCTGGTTGACTACGATACCCAGTTCCAGACAGAACTGAAGTAGATGATCCCTGTCCTGCAGCGCTTTTCCCTAGAAACTGCCAAGACCAACCAATCGTCGAGGTACCTCAGCATGGGCCCAACTTGACACATGAGAGAAGACCCTTGTGAACACTTGAGGGGCTGTTGTCAGCCCGAAACATTGGACTTTGAACTCAAAGACCTTGTCCCCAAGAGAGAAGCGAAGGAACTTCCTGGACATCGGATGAACAGGGATTTGGAAGTATGCGTCCCTTAAGTCTATCGACAGCATGAAGTCGCCTTCCTTCACGGCTGCCAACACTGAGCGCAGGGTCTTCATCTTGAACCGTGTCTTACTGATGAAGTGATTCAAGGTGGATAAGTCGATCACAGGCCTCCATCCTCCCGACGCCTTGGGCACCAAGATGTAAAACCCCGGAGACAGACGTACCACTTTCTCTATCGCATCCTTGTCCAGCATCTTTTGCACTTCCTCCCGAAGAGCCAAGAACTTAAGAGAATCTGGAGGATATGCCTTCCTGAGCTGCAGTTTGTCCGACAGAGGAGGAGAGAAGTCGAATAGCAGCAGGTACCCACCCGCAGGACATCTACCGCCCACTTCTCTGCCCCATAACTCTGCCAGTTGGCCCAATGGCCTACCAGGCAACCTCCCCAACCACAGCGCAGGAGAAGGAGAGGCGCCTAACTTACCAACGGCCCCCTTTACATCTGCCCTTTGGGCCCTTTCTTGGCTTAAAGGAACGAGAGCGAAAGGGACGTTGATCCTCTGACCTAGGCTGAGTCGAACGGGAAGGCCCTGCCGAGCTCGAATTCCTCGACAGCCTACCAGGCGGCGATCTTCTTGACTGCTGCTGGACAGGGGGAGGAGGAGGAGCCGGATGTCTCCAAGGACGAGACTCCGACTTAGACACTGCCTGCCGCACCAGTCTGTCTGGCGTCAGCCCGACGCCAGTCTATTGCATTCTCGAGCTCGGTCTGAGGAAACAAATATTGGGACTCCAACAGATCTCCGTTCCTCAATGCCAGCAAGGACTCTGTTTCAACTGATCTCCCCATCCTAGATAAAGCTGCGTCTCTTCTAATCAGCAGAGGGTTAGCCCATAAATTAACACTGAGGTGAGCAAAAGACTGGCAAGCGAGGATGCACTCACCAAACCTTCTGGGGACCTGTCAGAAGCTATCTTGGCAATGACCACAGACCAGAAGTCCAGCCAAGAAACCATCTGCAACATAGAGGCTGCCGTAGATTCCAATGCTGAGGCATCCTGCAGAGACAAGGACGGAGCCACCGACCTCACCTGCTCCAAAGTCAATCCAGGCTTCAGGCGAATGACGTCTGGGTTAAGATGATGCGACATCAAAAAAGCAGAGTTCGTAGCATAGTACGTACTTCCTATGCTCATGAGAGGGGGGGTTAGTAGCTTGGCAGAGCCCCTAGAGCGAAGCAAACCATCCCAGTCCAAAAGAGAGGTGTTAACCTTATGCATGACCGACTGGACGTGCCCCAACAAGCGAAGCTGAAGAGATGATTTGGGATCCTGGGTAGCTCCCATCAAGGCTTCCAAGCAAGAAGTGTGTAAGATGACTGAGCCTGAGTCCTACTTTCCAAATTGTTAAACCCACAAATGAGATCAACAACTTCTGAAAAGGAAGACAAAAACTCTTGCGTGTCTCCCTCCCCCTGCTCCGGCAACGGAGACTGACGACGAGAAGGATTTTTTATTTTTATTATTTTAATTTTTTTTTGTATGGTGTTTTTACGTTGCATGGAACCAGTGGTTATTCAGCAACGGGACCAACGGCTTTACGTGACTTCCGAACCACGTCGAGAGTGAACTTCTATTACCAGAAATACACATCTCTCACTCCTCAATGGAATGGCCGAGAATCGAACCCGTGCCCACCGAGGTGAGAAGCAAACACCAAACCAACCACGCCACTGAGGCGCTTACGAGAAGGATGTGTAGGCTCCTTTAAGGCACCTTCCCCATTAAAATTAACGGAAGGATCAGCAGCCAAACAGCCCGAAACACCAACTAACCTGTCTGGGCTGGGTCTACTCGCTGGCTCCCGAGATAAACCAACGATAACACTAGGAACATCACTACGTTCTCCTCCAACAGATGACTCATTAACATGTCCGTGAATGGTCATGGGCGAGGGAGACTTACGAATGTGAGTTGGAGAGGAATCCCGAACACTCGAGATCAAAGGAGAATCCTCCAGAATCAACTCTTGGAAGCACCAGTGAGTAGGGCAGGCAAACACTTCTGCTGCACCAAATTCGAGCTCACCACCTTCGACCTCTTGACAGGCGCCTTGAGATCCTTACGGCGACAAATAGGCCTTGGAGAAGAAGGAGCACTTGCACCATGTGCACGAACAAGGGAGGTTGCAACATGCTTGCGATGTGCATGGACGGGGGAGGTAGCAACACGCTCACGATGTGCACAGACGGGGGAGGTTGCAACATGCCCACGATTCAATGCAGAAGACAAAGCAGCCCCTGCATACTGCACAAGGGAAGATACACCAACACTCTCAAGAACACGTCCGCATTGTTCCTCCCTCGTAGGCAAAGAAAGAGCAAAGTCCTTAGCCTTCCAACGCTTGATATGACGACGTGGCGTAGAGGGGAAAGAGGGAGAGGAAGACAGCACTGGTTTCTCATGCGATCTCTTCGCAGGAGGTGGGGACAAAGCAACGCATTTCCTTACAATCCTCCCAGCCAACAAGGCAACCAACTTATCATCCAAAACAGAGTCCAACCTCTTAAGCACTGCCTGGCATATAATCTCAGACCGATCTGCAAGAGAAGGCTCCGATGACGTGGAAGGGAGATGTAGCAAACTGGGCAGCAGAGATGACGTCACGATTGACAGAGGCAGTGCAGAGGAGACGACTGGGAGTGATGTCACGGCTTCCCCTTGGTGTGAAGGGGAATCAGACGCCACTGGCGGAGGAATACACAATGACGGATCCCGTGACATCATCAACGGGGCTAACGTCACAGCTTCCCTCCGACTCAAAGAAGTGGCAACAGTCACTGGCAGAGCAATACAAGATGGCTAACCTCGGCTACCCACAAAGACGGGGCCGGGAGGAGGGGAGATGGTCTGACCAGCCTGAGGAGGGGGGGTAACAAGCCTCTATAAGGTGCGCAAGCAACCCCTCCAAGGACGGGGTACCCTCTAGCTCAAGCGTCTTCCAAATCGCCGCCATCTTGGACGCCTCCGACTCTGGAACAAATGAGAGTGATGAAAAAGCGGCCCCCTTCCTGGGAACCAAATCAACTCCCAAAGAAGAAGGGGCGACACTACAAAAATCAGCCTGGTGGCCCCCCGACACTTCCAGCGACAAATCAATGGAAGAAAAGGAAGGAGACACAGGAACAACACCACCATGGGGGTTGGATACTGCAGCAAATGAAGCATCGGGAAGAGGTGAAAAACCTCCCAAGAAGGAAGAGTCAAAACCCTCCAATGCTCTCTCGTGCTATAAAACGACTTCCACTGCTCCCCAAGCCATGCCCAGCATTCCATGCAAGGATTTGTTATAGTACAAAAATTAAAACGGCACCTGCTACATGTGATTTGGGGATCGGTCGCCACCGAAGCCAAAAAAAGATAACACGGAAAACTTGGAATTCTGGGGCACACATGTTGACGAGGCCAAGAAGGAGCAGAAGAACCCATAATATCAGCAAACACACACACACACACTAAACACAAGCGAAAAAGGCAATGAACCGAGTAAAGGCCAAGAGAAGTTAACCACCACACTCACCCAAGCGGTTACGAAAAGACTGACGCGTTGGCATAAGTGAATGGTCTTTGACAATTCTTCACCCGATCTATGCATGCGTTGCCAGATATCACAAGATTAGTTGCTTTCATCTGTTTTTAACCAGATCCAGCGAGGCGCTAGAAATGATCCTATTGTTAAGACAGAAGGTTTGTTCGCGCATGAACAAACAAAGCTTAGCCTACGGGTATTCACTTCAATCCTTTGGAGAGAGACAGACGAACATCAGTTACATTTGCGGGCACACATTTAATTACAAAAATGATATTGTTATGATACAATAAAGTTTGTTCATACTTACCTGGCAGATATATATATAGCTGTATTTTCTGAAGTCCGACAGAATTTTAAAAACTTCCGACACACGCAGTGGTCGGCCAGGTGGTTAGTACCCATTCCCGCCGCTGGGAGGCGGGTATCAGGAACCATTCCCATTTTCTATTCATAATTTTTATTTCCACTGTCCCCTGAGGGGAGGTGGGTGGGTACTTGATTATATATATCTGCCAGGTAAGTATGAACAAACTTTATTGTATCATAACAATATCATTTTGTTCATGAAACTTACCTGTCAGATATATATATAGCTGAATCCCACCTTTGGAGGTGGGAAGGGACAGAATAGGAGGATTTTGGGAAACAAATGCATGCAGATGATTTACATCTTGGTTCCACCTGTTAGCATAGCTGGCTTCGTGGTTACTGCCACGTAAGTCTGCTTGTGCTACTAGAGTTGCCAGCGAGGTAGAGACCTATATAGCTGGTGCACTCCAGATGATCTGTCAACAGGGGCGAGACCACGACGTGACTAGACCATATTGACCATACCATGAGGGCTAAGAAGTAAAATAAATATATATATATATATATATATATATATATATATATATAGATATATATATATCACCACCTGACCAACCTAGCCAAAGTTTAAGGTGTTTTAACTAAGGCTTAAGAGTTAAGAAGTCGCCGTTGTCGGCGACTCAACAACTAAATTAAGAGCTCTTCCTAACCATTTTCTACAGGATAGGATGAGTGGTACTTCTTGCCCCCAAGATTGTGTCTGCAGACACGTATGGCCCTAGCGAGCAGCAGATCTCATATGCCATCTTCACATCTCGCAGGGAGTGTGAAGTGAACACAGAGTTGCTTCGCTAAAACATGGTACTCAGGATGTTGCTGAGTGCCATGCTCTGTTGAAATGCTTCCGAGGCCGCGCCCTCACCTCGTGAGCATTCAGATAAAAAGATTTCAAATCTTTGTGCAAACACAATGAAGGAGCATTTTTTGAAAGAACTCCTTAACACTAAAGCCAGGGTGTTCTTCGATATGGGCAAGTCTGGTCTTTTTTCGGAACACTGCAGATTGCCCGAATGACTTCGACTTTCTTGGGTTTTATGTAGATAAAACTTGAGAGACCCGACAGGGCACAGGACTCTCTCTGGCTCCTGCCCACTAACTTGTGCCATCCTTGCTTCCAAGCTCCTGGCCCAAGGACAAAACGGGTTTCCATTCTTAGGCCACAACGGAAGGCTTAGAGAGCACACCGCCTTGTGTTCTCTAAAGCCAAAACTTCTGACGATGGCTTAAAATTTCACTAACCCTCTTTGTCGTATCTAGGGTGGTTAGAAGAAGGCCTTCCTGATCACATGCAAGAAGTTAACAGGTAGGAGAGGTTCGAATGCTTTGACATCAAGAACTTCAGACTACGTCTAAGTTCCATATTGAAAGCTTCGATCTGGACATGCACAGTCAGTCCGTCTGTACTAAAGTCAGGTGACCGACCAGTTGACCAGTCAGACGAATCAAGGACAGCAAGGCTGTACCCTGAAGACCATAAGGCACTATCTTCGCTGAAGGATGATTGTCTGGACTGCCTGGGCGATTCAATCTAAGCAAACCTTGGGGGTGTATCAACGCAACCCAACGTCGTCAGTGAATCAACTCCTGACTCGAGCTTCTGGTGCCAGGAGAAAGGAGCGAGGAGCAAAAAGGCGATTCAGTCCCGAAGGAAGAATGCCTGACAGTCCAACCTGGTCTCATGTTACACGATCATCGGGGGTGTATAAACGCAACCGCCTTCGTCAACAAGAAACTCAGGGCTACTATATGTCGCCTGATCTCGCACGAGTGTCTGACTCCGAGAAAACAGGTGAGACAAAAAGTAGATGGTGAGCGAGTTTCGAGATTCCACAGAACTCAAAGATCGTGAAGGGCTTTGTTGTTTGACAGACGCAAATCTCTGAGCCCAAAGGCCGTCAACAACATATTTGCATATTCTTTAATAGTTGTGACTGCCAGCTTATCCCATTCTTCAGACGGAAATGGAAGACGGTAATCTTATTCCTGTCAACATCTCGATAGTCTGAACGTAGTCAGACTCCAGAGCGGAGAGGTTATAGGTACCTTTCGAGTTAGAGTAGACCGACTCTCTCGGAAAAGGTCCTTGGAAAGTGAACTAGGAAGTATGTGACCTCTGTGAATCCAGGATCCCTGAAGGCCAACATGGGGCGATCAGCGTCATTGTCGCTCCCTGTGACGTCATAAATCCTCTTATTACATTTCCTAAGCGATTGAAAAAGGGGAAAAGAGACTAAACATCCATTCCCGTTCAATATCATAGGATGGCGTTTAATGGTACCGATCCCGGATCTAGAATAAGGGAGCAGAGAAGAAGAAGCCTCTTCGTCCTCAACATATCGAAGAGAAGAATTAAAGGGCGTCCCTGAAGTCTACACAACTCTCAACTTACTTCTAAAGAAAGATTCCACTCGGAAGTGAATAGTTGCTGCCGTCGATCGAGACGATTCGAACGGACTTTTGTAATCCTGTAACGAACCTGTAGAGGATCGTTACATTCTACGCCTGTTGTTATAATAGGCTCTTTCTCGTAAACTCGAGCAGGGACCAAGAGAAGATACTTGTTAAGAAATGAGAGAGCTGTGGAAAATCAGAGTTGATGTGGAACCACTGGTTCCAAAAAACTCGTTTCGAGGACTGGAGGGACGACCGAATTGCATTTACTCCTTTCAGATTAAGATCCAGGACATCTGAAACTCTATCCAGATGTCCGGCACCTTCTTTCTATCATGACGCACTGAGAGATGTTCAGAATCATTCCTAGATCTTGAATAATATTTCAGTTTCCCGGTAGGAAAAAACTGTGGTCTGAATTGCAGTCTATTCGGAAACAACTTCTTCAGGAAGGAAATGGTTACCCCAGCAAGCTCATCCATTCCCTCCCCGAGTATGCTTACTTCCCTAATAAGGCTGCGCTTTGCCTAAGCAAGAGAGCATATAAAAGTGCAATGTTGCGGTAGACTCGTAGTTCTATACCGTGCGGTAACGAGCACCGAAAGGATTAAGAGATAACTCTGTTGAACATAGTAGGGCAAAACGAATGCAACATTTATTCATTCACGTAAGAAATCCCCACAATCTTAGGCTAAAGTCCGTGATTGTAGGACAGATGATACAAGTTAGTCAGTCAATTCCGCAGGAGAGACGTAACCGCCAGCACAGAGATACGGTTAGTCAGTCAATCCCGCAGGAGAGAGAGACGTAACCTACAGCGTATGACAGCGCACGATCTGTTACTGGCTCGGTTGGACAGTCAGACACAGCAGCAGCCAGCAGCTTACGAACGTCGTCTCTTAACTTTATGTCTGGGTTGCCAGCTACCCTATTCTACGAAGAAATAGGTCCGCTATTTTTTGAGCAGAAAGACTCTCAAGCTGGTATATTTAAGCGAAACAGAAAACGCTAAATATATAGATGCGTTTGTGTCGTCAGAACACTACCATACAACGGTAAAAGATAAATCGGAAACTCCTGAAGGCTGCAGGGAGTAACGATTAAATGTCCTTAAAATAGACAATAGACCTCTCGGTTGCCATCCGAAGAGGTAACTACAGCAAGCGTATAATGACCTTGAACCAACCAGAAGTAAAAATAACGCAAGGCAAAATATGAAATTATATCACAATAAAGTTTGTTCATACTTACCTGGCAGACATATATATAGCTGAATTCGGAAATACAGCTACATACATATCTGACAGGCAAGTTTCATGAACAAAACTTAAGAGAATCGAAGCAGTCAGCTCAAGATTCTTATGTTATTGGACATAAACGTTCATTGACGTAGTCTACAAGTCTATTTCTTGTACGAGTCTGCGAATGACAAATGAGAGCTCTTCCGAATCTTGTCAATAAGAGCTTATTCGCTTACGCAATATCAAGTCAATGAGATGTTTGTCAATGAGAACTAACCCATTTACGGGACAAAGAGAGATTCTGTCAATGAGGGGATACCCACTTACTTGACAAAACGATAGTATATTGTCAATGGGGGAAGTCACTAAATTGACAAAACGTAATCCAGGAAGTCGAGCCATTTTTAATTTTTGCACCGATTCCCGTCTCAAACGAGGAAGGGGCAAGAATCCTGTTAAGAGACTGGGCTTACGGCAGGTAGAACGACAATGTTCAATTCGGCAGCGTAGTCCCGACTAGAAACTAACAAAATCTATCATCTGAAAAACCCTTTCAGATGGGCTAAAAAGCTTGCAAAATTATCCTGGGAAGAGGAAGAAACTCTCCAACCAGCTTCCTCTCCCATATCACAACTAATGCCTGCTAAAGCTTAAAATTTATTGGCAGTATGGCAAAGGAAGTCCTGTCTTGCGCTTTCCTGAAGAGCGTCCTTTTGATGAGTGCCTTTGCAAGAATCCTACTGAACGTTGCCGAGAGCCCTGACGTGCAGGACATCGAGCCTTTATAACCCGTAACTGCCTTATCGCAAAGTCTTGACTGCGGTAGTGGCAACTTAAATTTATTGGCAGAATAGCAAAGGTTGCGGTAGAGCAAACGAGATCTTCCCTTGAGCTTTCCTTAACCCCATCCACCTATGCGAAAAGCAATATTAATTGACAGAGACCTCTTGAATTCACGAAACCCGATGTCTTGCTGGATTTCGAAGAAGAAGTTGTCTGTTCACTTTAAGCTTCCTCCGAAGCACTGCTACTTCACATTCTTTGCAGGTGAGGTAGAAGGTATCACCGAAGGTAGAGGTAAAAATTCTTTAGGCCCAATTCTGAAACAAGAGCTTGAAGAGTTCAACAGAAATGTTCAGCCAGGCGACACACCTGGCGTTTGCGCTGGTGCACTGCCTCGGCGTCCACTTGGCCGCGTGCGCTCCGGCGTCCACTGGAGCGCGCTCGGCGTCCACTGGCGCGCGCTTGGCTTGCACCCGCGCGCCTAGCCTGGCTTGGGCGCCCGCTCTCAAAAGCTTCCTGCTACTATGACTTCTTTTACGTATTTTCTCGTGGAAAGACGGACACGAGTTCAGGCGACGTTCGCCTTCTTACTTCTCACTAAACGCATAACGAGAGAGAGAGAGGACGTGAAGCGTCCTCTTCTATAAAGCTTCTATTTAGAGGGCGCGAGTCTTTCCGAAAGCTCCAACCCCTCCACGGGGAGGACGCTTCGGCGGACGAGAAGCAATCTTTCAGGATTCGTGCACGCGCACGCACTTTGGCAGTCTGGGGATTTTCATCAGAAAACTGCCCGAAGGCACGCCAGATCGGTGGGGGTTCCTTGTAACCCTCCTTAGGCTTTCGACATGCTCCCTCCCCGGGTCCTGGGAGTCAAGCAGAGGTCCAAGGCCTAGAGGCGAAACGAGGCCGATCTGACGCACCCTCCACTACACAAGGGGTATCACTGCACTTCTGCACTTCACTTTTACTCTCTAAAGCAAGCACTTTCGATTCTAAGTTATGAATCGAAAGGGTATCAGAGAAAGGGCAATTCCTCTACAGACACTGCTTAGGGCCCGAAGGCAACAATGCAGGGTTAGGAGTAACAATTACAGAAGTAGCACTTCACAGCAATGAAGGAGAGCGAGCACCTCTCGTAGACATATTCATAGCCCGTAGGCCATACTACAGGGTTAGGCAAAATAAAGTCTACAGGAAGGTTAGCAGGTTCACTACCCTGACTTTTGTTACTGATTAATTGCGTACATACGAATCATACGTCTCCCTTACGGGAATAATTAGACATGTTTACTTGATTAATTGCGTACATATAGAATCAACAACTCTTTCCGTTACGGGAATAGACAAAGTCTTTCACACTCCTTACATGACAAATCTCAACAAAGAAGCAAGACCCATACCCCTCGTGCATACCAAGTGCGGATCTACCGAAGCTTTCGGTAGCCACACCCTATCTTTGCAGACAACCCCGCCCCTCTGAAACTAGCCTAACTAGATTCAGATATTTTATGCAAAAATGAATCAAATTCAAATCAATTTAAGATAGCGTATGCCTAGCCACAAATCCCACAAATCCAAGTAAATAAATCAAAAGACAATTAGGATACTTAGCGGCAATGAAGTTTCCAAAATCCTAAGACGGAGGTACTGAAAACAGGTGTTTTCAGCACCGGCGACAGAAAAATTATGAATAGAAAATGGGAATGGTTCCTGATACCCGCCTCCCAGCGGCGGGAATGGGTACTAACCACCTGGCCGACCACTGCGTGTGTCGGAAGTTTTTAAAATTCTGTCGGACTTCAGAAAAGGGATTTTGACGAAGGAAAAATCTATTTCTGGGTGATTGGCTCGTGTCGCCCTATGAAAGTATCCTTAATATCATTCTTTCTAGGTAAAATTAGCCTAAAATTACAGAGAAAAACAAAATTAAGAAATGTCAGTAAAACTGACTCGCTCACTCTTAAAAAGAAGTGTCGGTATGATAAAGGGGCGAGTGTGGAACACTACCCAGAGCCAAACACCAATTAGAACTTCCTATCAGAATCCCCCCAGAGAGAGCTGATACCAACGGGCGATGCAGCCTCTACTACTACTACTAGAGGACCGCCACGGACAGCAGCGCCCCTAGCGGACATCCTTAATTAAAACAGTTAAATACATCTTGTCCTGCAAGGGGGGGAAAACAAACCATAAAAAGGGGGGGTTTCATAGGGCGACACGACCAATCACCCAGAAATAAGATTTTTCCTTCGTCAAATCCCTTTCCTGGGCTCAGCTCGTGTCGGCCTATGAAAGAGTACCAGAGAAACAGACAAGATGGAAAAGGGAACAATGAAAAACATTTAAAATGATGGATATATATAAGTAAATCAATTACAGCATACAAATTAAGCACTTAAACTAACTTATTTTAACAGTAAAATAATAAAATGTTAGTAATCTTAAAGTACTTAAATGGTAATTAAAGTAAATTACAGAGATGCATGTAAAATAAGGATAAATTGGGATTTACTTAACAAAACTACAAAATTAAAATTATAAAATATACACCCATGTGTCCTAACCCTAGCATAAAAATAAGGGTAGGTACACTGAAATCCATCATACAATACAAAAATTTTCAAAATATATACAAACACATTGTGACTGAAGTTCATCATAAACATAAAATGGTGAATATATACAAACATATTGTGTCCTACCCTAGCATAAAAAATAAGGGTAGGTACACTGAAGTACATTATCAGTACAATGTGGATGTCCCTAGCAAAAAAATAAGGGACAATCCACTATATGATACAACGGCTAAGGCTATGATGTTTGAGTAGCCTGACGATAGGGTGAGGCATGTTGGTTGATGTAGGTAGGGAAAGGAAATTAGACCTGGATCTATACTACAACTACTAAACAGTATCAGGGGAAACTATGTTTCCCGCTGTTCTACTGCTGAAAACTTTAAAGATTCCAAAGGACTTTAAAATAATGCCGTTTAAAGACTGTCGGTTATTTCCATCCAGTATACTTTCTAAGATCCTCAAAGTTCATATGTTTGGAAATAATTAATTGAGGGGTGGATACTCCCCTGATATCATGTGCTTTTGGGAATGACTCAGGGTTGGCTTGTTTAATGAAGTAAAGGATTTGCTGTCTAATGCCTTTAACTGATAAAGTAACCACCTTTTTTCTCTCAATGAAGAGAGCACCTGAGGATCTAGAAGAAGTACGAGATAGAAAGGCTCTAAGAGTTGATACTGGGCAGAGAGAAGGATCCTGTGGAAGTGGGATAACCTTCCAAGGGGCCCACCTTGCAAGAGGATCTTCATTTTTGGCTAAAAAGCTACGATCCGGAGCAAGTAGAACTTCTCCTGATGGAGGAATTCCACATGACACCCGCATCCCTGGATAGAGCCGACAGTTCTGAAATTCTAGCTCCTGATGGCTAGGCTTAATAAGAATAATGTCTTCCTCAGGAGCATTATGAATGTAACAGATGAGTTGTCAGTATCTGAAGCTAGTTTGAGGACGTCATTTAAGAACCATGAAACTGTAGTAGGCCCTCTGGAAGGTCTAAGTCTAGCACAGGCTTTAGGGATAGATGTGAAATAAGATTCAGTCAAATCTATCTGAAAACCTACTTGAAAGATTTTCTTCAAAGCCGATTTATGAGTGGTAATCGTGCTAGCTGCTAAACCTTTTTCAAATAAGGATCTGAAAAAGGATATAGCCAAATTAACTGTCATGGTTGTAGTGTTCGATTCTCTCAAGAAAGATGCTATTTAATTTTTTTTAACAGCTGAGTCATATTGTCTAATGGTTGACTCTCCTCTTACTGATTCTAGGGAAGAGAATATTTTTTTTTCTGTGGGATCAATGTCAGCATCTTTATTAGCCGCAAACTTCATGAAGTCCATAAAGTTAGGGTCTGGAGAGTTCCTGAGGAAGCGAACACAGTCCTCATTTGTACTGATTGTGATAGTTTGGGATTGGGGATCCGTTGAGGTCGGAGACCCAATTCCAAGAGAAGAGGATACCAGTTGCTCTTGGGCCAGTCCGGTGCAATCAGAGCTACTATCCCTTTGAAAGACCTTAGTTTGTCTAGGACTTTCAAGAGAAGATCCACTTGGAGACCTGGGAACGCCTCCGGCTTACCCACGGAGGAATGACCCGACGTCCAGAGAACCACTCTGATTCCAGAGGAACTGACCGGGACAGAGCGTCTGCTATCACATTTCTTACTCCTGCCAGGTGAGTGGCAGACAGATGCCATTTGTGTTTGTTTGCTAATGCAAAGATGGCTATCATGACATGGTTTCACATGTTTGGATTTGGACCTCCTCTGTTGATGCAATGAACTACCACTGCACTGTCCAAACTAGCCTTAGATGATGACTTCTTCGGGGGAAGCAGTCTCTTCAGAGTAAGAAATACTGCCATTGCTTCCAACACGTTTTATGTGGAGCTGGCGAAATTGAACTGACCAAGTCCCCTGAACCTGTTTGAACTGAGAGTATCCCCCTCCCCCCCACCCGGACAGGGGATGCATCCGTGTGAATGGTTAGCACTGGGAGGGGATATTGAAGGGGTACTTTCTTGGCTAAGTTCTTTACTTTTGACCAAGGCCGTAGTTGGTTGCGAAGGATCTGTGGAATTACTGACAACTTGTCTCGATATTTGGAGTTTGCTTTTGACCGCCAAATTCGATTTATATCTTTCAGCCTTGCTTTCAGAAGGATATCTGTTACCGAAGCAAACTGAAGAGACCCTAGGATTCTCTCCTGGTTTTCTTCTTGACGTTTGTTTGCATTTGAGGAATTGCCTGACAGATTTTGCTATTTCCTTCCGTTTGGCCAATGGAATTGATAGATTGTGGGAAGACAAATCCCATTGGATTCCTAGCCACTGAAAACGAGATTCCGGAGTAAGTCTGGATTTCGTTTTGTTTATCTGGAACCCCACCAGTGTTCCAGAAAGTGAACTACCTTTTTGGTAGCTTTGAGACAGTCCTCGACTGTTGGTGCCCAGATCAACCAATCGTCGAGGTATGCCGCTACCATGATTCCCTGAGCTCTCAATTGTTGTACAACCACTTCTGCTATCTTTGTGAATACCCTGGGGCTACATTCAGACCGAAGGGCATCACTTTGAATGAGAATGTCTGATTTCCTAGCCTGAATCCTAGGAATGGGCGGAAGTGCCTGGCTATAGGGATATGATAGTATGCGTCTGTAAGATCGATGGAGCATGTGACGGCTCCACGCGGAAGTAAGGTCCTTACTTGCGAGAGGGTAAGCATCTTGAACTTGTCGCAGCGAATGAAAGAGTTTAGCTTTGACAAGTCTAAGATTACCCTTCTTTTTGTTGAGCCTTTCTTTGGCACGCTGAATAAGCGCCCTTGAAATTTTAGATGTTTGACTCTCGCAATAGCTCCTTTCTGAAGGAGTTCTTCCGCGTAATCTATCAATTCCTTTGACGGTACCTGATGAAATGATTTGATTGGAGGAGGATCTTTGATCCAACTCCAGCCTAATCCTTTGGACACTATGCTCTGTGCCCAATTGCTGAACCCCCACCTGTGCGGAAGAGGAACAGACCTCCCTCCTACCTGGGGGAGCCTCATTGCTGATGGGCGGGTTGGCCACCACGCCCTCCTCTGAACTGTCTACTCCTCGTGCCCCTTCCTGCGCCACGCTGACGAAAGTAACCTCTCGCCCTACCCTCTCGGTTGAGAGTAGCCTTGAGCCTCATAAGCAGGGTTGAAGGCCGGCGAGATAAGCGTAGGAAGTGGAGATGGTTGAGATGCTGGGGCACCAGGAGGAAAGGTTGGTTCTGCTTAGAGGTGGAAAGGTTTGTCCCTGTTGGGTAACTGGGACTGCCTGCACAAATTGCTGCTGTTGCTGGAGTTTTTTTATATGGCTGGAACCTCTTACCACCTTCTTTGGTTTCTTGCCAGCAGTGGGAACGGATTCCTGTTTCCTCTTTGAGGAAATACCCCACCTAGCTCTAAGCTCTGGTTGAGTCTAGCAGCTTCGTGGTGGACCTCGTTCACTGCGGACTCTGGGAAGAGATCCGCTCCCACATGCTTGCAGCCAAGAGTCTATTAGGCTCATGCCTGATTGTGCGCTCTTGTAGGACAATGCTTCCGGCAGTTCCTCCTAGCTTGGAAGAAATCAAAAGCGTCCGTTAGAACCGTCTGAAACTGAGATTTCGCCAGAATCTTGAACAGCGGTTCCGTAGCGTAGGAAGGGCAGCCATTTCTGTGATGATGAGGGAATTGAGGGACCTGCCAAACCTAGTTCGCGCATCGAACTCTGCCTGGATTAGGGAATCCGGCAGCCTAGGTAATTTCTCACCGAACTGGTCCATGGCGCAGTCCGCTTGAGTTTACCCATCGTGCATGTAGCTGGCAAATTTTTCCCACAATTCTCCGAAGGCGGGGAGGGGAAGAGCGGAGAAGTAGACTCCGCCTCCCTCAACTGTGGAATGGGCTCATCCTTGAGGACTGCCTGAAGGGACTTCTCCACTAATTTCGTGGCGAACGGAAGAGAAACCTCCTCTTCCGTCGCGAAAATAGTGAAGACTCTTGTAGGCCTGGAGTTTAGTGTTAGTACACTCCCAGTCCTCAAGGCAGTGAAACCCATTCCCGCTGGGCGTGATCTCTACTATAAAGAACTGACTCCTTAGAGATTTTGTCTTCTCTCGTCAGAGCCGTTGGCGTCAGCCTAGCATACCCGATGAAAGGCTGCGTCAGAACCCGGAGGGTAGAACTCGAAGTCCTCAATCCTTCGAGTTCCACCTCCGAGATAGAAATCATTCCGTCCTTGAATGGAGCGTAGGCAGCTACTCTCCATGGGTTCTCCATAGAGAAAGCTGGCAAGGAGTCATAAGGTGGAAGTTGAAGAATCCCCGTGCTAGATGCTGGGGAGACTGGGGGAGGAGCTTGAGCTAGCCCAGCTACTCGGTCCTCATTCTCTCCTCATTCTATTAGAGAGATCCTGGATTGACTGTCCAGATTGAGACAGACTGTTTGATAATTGCGCAAACATCTGCTCGAACCGCGTTCCCAGTGCGGAGATTTGGGAGCCTACTAGCACGCCCACCTGTTCCATCACCCCTGCTGAGAAAGTAGCGGGATCGAAGGTGCTGGTGCTTGCTACCCCTGCCGGCATAGCCGGAGTGGAAGCAGTGGAGGCGGGAGAATGGCAGTGACTCGGTGGGAGCGCGAGCCTTCTCCTTCGAAGCCTTGCGTTCTGGAGCTCTTCGATTGGGAAGAGCCCGGCTTTGCCTTCACCGCATCGGCATAGGAAGTCGACGACTTCCTAGCCGAAGAAGACGAAGACGACTTCCTAGAAGTCGACTTAGATAAGGTCTTCGGTTTCTCTCTTTCCCTTCTCCTTAGGAGGTACAGAGAGAGCGGGAGAGCGAATAGGGATCTCGGATCCGCAAAGCCTTGGAAAGAAGCGGAAGAAGAGGGGACAGGAGAAGATCCAGGGAGCGCCCAAGGAAAAGACCTTGGGCGCTCCGACCATACCTACCTCAACCAACAAATCCTCCCCCACCTACCGCCATGTGGGCTCAAGGTTAAGGTCCAGGGCAGCGACGTCCGGGACCGATTCCTGGGAGGCTACGACCCCAAACGATTGCTGGAGGTCTTGCTGGATGGAGGCTATCAGTGGGGCAGCGGACAAGGGGTCGACGTAACCCGTCGACTTGCCCGCGGGGGAAGATCATGGGACGGCCAGCTTCCCTGTCCAAAATGTAGGGCTGGCCCTTGGCAGGTCGTTTCTTCCCAAGCCGCCCAACCCACGCTTTCCCAGGGTGGCCGAAGGGCGACTTCTTCCCGATCACAAACCGCTTTTTTTAAAGCCTGAAAGAAAAAGGTGGATATTAGCTGCCAGAATTGTGGAAACGGGGTTAACAAACTTATCGACTAGAAGTTGTTTAGTTAAAATCATAAGTTAAGCCTAAATAATGGACTTACCCCCATCTACCCCAGCTGAACCGACCATGTCGTAGCATATGGCGCAGGCTTCAGTTCCAGGGTGCCAGACAATCGTCTCGTTGAACGACGTGGCACAAGGGGCGTGAGACCTGCACTCATCGTGTCCACAGGGGTCGTAAAGCGTCGCGTTACAGGCTGGGACCTGGCAGTTGGTAGCCTGTAAGTGAAAAAGTACATGATACCAAGTAAACACTTACAGCCTAACATATGCTCCGCTGGTGCCGGAGCGATAAAGTTAGATAAAACCAGAGCCCAGCCCAAAATACGTGGGTGGTAACTAGGTTGGTATATAGGCTATGGCTCCGCCGATGGCGGAAGCACAAGAATCAACCAACTAGGAGTGGTGTAATGGAAACACGACGGAAAATGGCGGGATGGTTTGATAAAATAATAATAATAAACACACAATTCATTGTAAAATATTGTATAATTAGGGTATATCCTTAAAATAACAAAAATAAAACAAATTCTCTCCGCCCGTCTACTAGAAGAGTGCGTAGGTAAGGGGTAAGCTCCCTTCCGGTAGCGGGGGAGAGATATATAAGGATATAGTAGGCAAGCAACCGACCACTCGTAGTACCCACCCTGCCCGCTAGCGGAGCCAGTAACCTATAACCAAAGGTGCCCCGGCTGCGACGGAAGGCTCCTTTCGTATCGTAAGGGAGGTGGCTGAGCAACTGGGGAGGGGGGGAGGAAGGTCTCGGCGAAACACGGCGGGAGCGAGAAAAGGGGGGAGGGATGGCCTACTCCTCCCCGCCTCACCAACTACCCGCATGAGAGACCCGGTACCCTCATAAGTGGTCGCCCTATACCCCCCGCTGGGAGGACCCCTGGTCACCTCCGAAAGTGTGAGAGAAGCGATGAGGTTGTCATAACAACCAAGGGGTCCCCCAGCTCCTCCCTATATCAGAGAGGGAGGGAAGGGGCAGGGTAAGGTGCTATGGAACACGTGACCGCAAGTGGCCTAGGCCGCGAGCAACACAACCGTGGTAGGGCCACGTGAACAAGCTGTACCAATACATGGAACAAGCACCTAGGCTAGCCTAACACCCAAATAAATAAATAAATAAATATACATCGAAAGGTGGAAGAGACACTTTTAGTAAAAGAGAAAGAAGCCCAGGAGGAGGCAGACTGTTCCAAGAAACAGGAGCCTACTCGGAGCCAGCGATAGCCGATGTAGAGCAAGAGCCGGGATGCTGGGCCGGAAAATAATAATAGCCCTAAATACCAAGCTAAGAGAATGGTAGGAGGGCTGAACTAGCTAAAACTCGATGTAAAACAATGAATGTGATAAAGTAAGCCCATAAGTATAAGAAGTCCCAGTATGGAGGACCGGGAATTCTTACGAGGCGGCATGGCCGCCACGAGACAACCGGGGAACCGTATATGACCTATTAAGAGGAAAATACTGGTACCCGGAAGATAAAACTAAGGTAAAATGTTACTTATGAGTTACTTAACTTAGCCGTGGCAATTGCAGAGCGTTCCATCGTAGATAGTACGGATAAAATCCAATAAAGCACGAGCACAAGAAAATGGCGACTTGTCGCTAGCGCTAAAAAATTAAGGATGTCGCTAGGGCGCTGCTGTCCGTGGCGTCCTCTAGTAGTAGTAGTAGAGGCTGCATCGCCCGTTGGTATCAGCTCTCTCTTGGGGGGATTCTGATAGGAAGTTCTAATTGGTGTTTGGCTCGTGGTAGTGTTCCTAACACTCGCCCCTTTATCATACCGACACTTCTTTTTAAGAGTGAGCGAGTCAGTTTTACTGACATTTTCTTAATTTTGTTTTTTCTCTGGTAATTTTAGGCTAATTTTACCTAGAAAGAATGATATTAAGGATACTTTCATAGGCCGACACGAGCTGAGCCCAGAAAATACAGCTATATATATATCTGACAGGTAAGTTTCATGAACAAAATAAAAAATACATAAAAAAAAATCACAAGACAAGAAAAACTTTGGCCACGACAAAGGATGTAATGACGTTGATTTCAAGAAAATGAGAAAGTAGTGTGCTCTGGCTGGCTATGGCAAGTTGGTGCGATTGGGATACAGTACTGTAGCTCTAAACAAACTATGACTCTTATGATTAATGGGCTGTAGTAAATACAGTACTGTTCTTACAAACCCTAGATAGCAAGTTGTGTTAAACATATGAAACAAATGAGAATCTAGTGTAAACTAATGTAGACATGACTTGGAGGGGTAAACAGTAATCTTGCAATTACAACATGAGGAACAAATTAATATTATCTATTATTATTATTATATTATATAATATATTCAGAAGATGAAACCTGTTCATATGGAACAAGTCCACAGGAACCATCGACTTGAAATTCAAGCTTCAAAAGAATATGGAGTTCATTAAGAAGAATTAAGAGGTAGTAATTGTGCAGCAAAATATTACAGAAAGAAGATCCCACTTATCAAAAAAGAGTAAAACTAATAAATAGTTAAAATAGTATTAAAAATGCAAGAATAGTATTAGGGTAGTAATGTATTGCATTTAAGCTTGAACTTCTGAACTTCCAATTGTACACCATCCTCTGGGAGGAATAAAGGACCTCTGGAACTGAGAAGTTTGACAGTGATGAGCAATAACTGCATATTGGCGCTGCTATTCAGCGAATCTGGGTGCTCTCATCAATTGTGAATGTATATGATCACTGTTGAAATACAACTTATGGAAAAGTGACAAAAACATTAATAACATTATGCATTCATGACAACATGGACAGAGAACCAGGTAGTGAGTTAGAGTGCCTTTCTGGGAACATTCAACCTTTGTAAACGTGGAATTTCAACAACTTTGACAATATTAACAGAAAAGTCAGAATAAAGTAAAAACTGGGACAATGATGGACTAATGAATCTATAGAACAAAAGATGCGTGCCAATATGACAAATTTGTAACTAATTTGTATTTTTCATAACTTACAAACCTGAGGTCTTAAATAGGATAAATACTCAGCGCCAGCTGGAAACCGGTAAAGTTTAAAATAATTGTGTATGCAAGGGACAATTGGCATCTGTGCTTGGTCACGAGACATGTGGGGCCACCCACATACCCCTCATTAACTCGTGACCCCGTCAGTTATTCTTCCAACCCAGGTTAGTTGATAGAGGGGTGGTTAGAGGTGGGCCTTTGTATGTTAAGACCTCAGGTTTGTAAGCTATGAAAAATACAAATTAGTTACAAATTTGTCATTTGTTCATATACGAAACAAACCCTCGGTCTTAACATTAGGATAGACTTACTCTTGGTGGGAGGTAAGTACTATTAACCAACTGGGAGTTTGCCACCTTTGTTCAGTTTTCTGAATACCAGAATTCTACGAAACAGCTGACCAGTATTTCCGAATCTAAGATATATATGAATATCATAGAGTCAGACTTCTGGGCTTTTACACAATGTCATAGTCCATTGCGTCCGAGGAAGATAAGAAGATCTGTTCCCCTAACAAACCAGTTCATCCACTCATGTAGGTTTGTTATCATTCCTCTCCCCCTTGCTAAAGAGAGGAATGTCCTGCTACTGATAGGTATCTTACTAATACTAACCCTAACAGTATGGCCACTTCACTCACCTGTACCTTGTCCGTTCCAGCTTATGATGGTACTCTCTTCTTACTGCCCTAAGTAAAGAAGGAGACAGAAATTTGAAAATGAAAGAGGACAGTTATCTCCTCCATTTCACATTCATACCATCATCTCAGACAAGATACCAACTGACATACCAATGAGGTACTGGATGAGTTACACCTTTTGTTGAGCAGCCACCAAAGGACCCAAGGACCTCTGGGCAACCATATATATACAGGAAATTGAAAGTGGTCTCCATTACAAAGAACCCACTCTCAAATTTCAATGAACAGACAGACACCTCCTTGAAATTGCTCAATTTTGAGCTTCAATACCGTCACAGATCAACTGTCACGATCATTTCAACAGATATGTTCTTAAATGCCAGGAGGCCCATATTCCTCTGATGACCTTATCTTCTGTATAACCTCATTGGTACAACTTGACAAACAAGGAGTAGGCTTGCCCGATTGCCTCTGTTTGGCCTGTTCCTTTACATCTACCACTTAAATGTTCTAGGTGACTTAGTTCTTTCTATAACCACAGAGTACTTTGACAAGTCAAAGCCAGCCCTGCTGAAGGTCCCTCACACATACTCACACCGTACTGAGCAAGATTAAGAAATGTATCTGTCATCATGACCTGTGCTGCATTGACTCATTATCCCGGATTCCGGGGCCATTCAGTTCCAGGCTACTTTTGAGTCTACGTCAAAACCCTGGTTATTGAGTACTCCCACTCTACCAAGGTCAGAGGAAGACCCCCCATCCACAGTCAGTTTCCTGTAACGTGACTGATGTATGTGCCTGGTGGTAGACCGTCAAGGCTACTCTGATACAGAGTATGTTTTCACTTATCAGATTGGAGTTCTTATGTGCCCCATCCAGTTCACTGCTCCTGATTCATCTGAAGATTAGTCAGTGTGAAGCGATATTCACATGCCCAATCACCAGTCCAATGTATATCACCATGCATGTAAACATGTAATTACAGAGATTCTCCCCTCTGTTCTGACAACCTCTCCACCAGATCATTGTCTACTGATCGAATGCCTTTAATGGACAGAAACATCCACTACACAGGCAGTCACGGCCAAATGGTCATTCTGTATATGTGAGCTAATGACCTTTGGAGTTGTGTTACGTCCGAGGTGACACTCTCCACCCAAAAACTGAGAACTATTAGTTCGAAAGGGGATACTGGTCAACCTCCAGGCCTTGAGATATTAATTCTACTTATAGGTGATGCCTCTTCCCCACACGAACCTGGTAGCGATGATTGTGCTACGATAAACTTTATCAGTCACTCATCCTGGGTCCTCCTTAATTACTGGAACCCATCCTTCCGTCCGGGACATGGCGGAACAGGTAAAACCTAGAGTTTGCATAACCTCCAGGATGTTCCCAGTATCACAAATGGAATCCTCAGGCTCCTCAAGGGTGAAACCCCTGAGACAGCTATTACATGGTTTTTCCACTATACGAGTTCCTCTCTGGACGAGTGGTTTGTGCACTCATCTGCCAAACCGGTGGTCCAAGGTCTTACTCCCATCTCGGCCAACGCGGAATCAGAGAACTTATTTCTGGTGATAGAAAATAATTTATTGATACAGTGCGGTTCGGATCCCACAATAAGCTGCAGGTCCCATTGCTAGGTGACCAATTGGTTCCTAGCCACGCAAAAAATTTCCAATCTTTCAGGCCAGCCCTCAGCCCTAGGAGAGCTATTAAACAGCTCAGTGTTTTTGTAAAAACTAAGATGCCAACCAAGAAACACCTTATGCAGTGACCTGTTACAATATACGGGCATATGTTCAATATGCTACCCTCCAAAGGGAAATCCTATATTGCCAGAAACCATCATGGTGCTATTCTTGAGTAACCTAGCCCAGAATTGTACCCAACGTCACTTCACCCTACCTCACTCTAGAAGAATGGGAAACTCCACCCTTTCCCCTTCCAGATATGATGAGGTACTAATGCCTCGCTCTCGCCAACTGAAGCTTGAACTCTCTATGTTAGGTTCATGAATTCAATATAAAAACTAGGCCAGTATGGAAGAGACCCATTTGCTGATTCCAGGTTAACCTAGCCAACAACCACTTGGACTAGTCTAAGTAGGTATAGTCAATTAAGAATTGACTAACTTATTTTAAGTTGGCAAGACCAGGTTGACCCTGGCTTGGTTAGGTTAGGCTATGTTACCCATTCCAATTAGGCTAGGACCCTGGTTTGGTTAGGTTAGGCTATGTTAACTCTTCCAATTAGGCTAGGACCCTGGTTTAGTTAGGTTAGGCTATGTTAACACTTCCAATTAGGCTAGGCTAACTCCTCCATCACTTAGGGTAGATTAAGTCCATCCGAGATGTACATTTAACTAGGCTAGGCTAGTTTAGACTAGCTTAATCTAGAAACTAAATGGGCTATCCATGCTAGGCTACAACCACAAACATCTAGGCTGAGGTGGTAAAAGTGTTTTGAATGGGTAGCCTAGGCACTAGTCTATGCTCGGCTATACTTATAACCTTACTAATTCGTCCAACCTAAGATAATACGGGCATGTTCCAGCAACCGGATCATGTTAAGTCATCAACCCACTGTTAGGCTAAGTTGACATGTATGTCGGAACCACCTAACCTATGAGTTAGGCTAAGTGGACCCGGCTAAGCTAAGAATTGTACCACTCAGACTAATCTAAGATAGTAAATGCAGGTTCGAAAGCCAAACCCCAACCATTAGTTGGTCCAAGCCAGCACATGCATACCCCACCACTTAGTTCGGACAGTCTAAGCTAAGAACTACTACTCAGATTAACTATGATAGTAGCAGTAGACTCGAACTGGCTAGAATAGGCTACGAATATAACCACTTGTTAGGCTAAAAGGTATGACCCAATTATCCTGGCTATAGCATCTTAGGTTACAAGTGCCCTACTTAGGCTTGGCTACCTTATGTGACGAAAGGAAGACATTCATCTCTTTCTTTCTACATAAGTTCCCATTTGATTTCATTAAGAAGAATGGTTCTACAGTAACTTTCAAGGAACCAAGCTTTCTATTAACTTTAACCACTTGTGTAAGAGTCGAAGCGTTTGGTCAATATTCTTATAGGAAGAAACCAGCTTATACCAACAAGTATATATAAAATATGGGAATTCTCCTTACTTATAAAGGTTTGAAGTTTTCTGGAGTCAACCCAAAGTATGCTACTTCCCACCATTCAGGCTGCATATGATTACTAAGAGGTATCCATATCCTTCTATCAATCTGTACATTTTACATGTTGTAAAATGGACTCTACATGACTAGAACAAGGTAATTCATACACTTTTGTATCCTTTTTCAAACCAAACACCATGTCAATCCCATGGGGAAGCATGCTGGCTCCCCGAAAGGTTATTGAATTAACTAATCAAATCAATCACCACCTCATACGAAGCCAGAAACTCTTGGTCTTCTCTTCCCTCCGGTTCTAACGCACTGTGTTCAGCCACAGGAGACGTTAACTCACTCCTACCCTCTGACAAACGTCAGGGTGCGTCATGGCCGTCCGACCATACGGCCGCGGCACCTTTGATCTTTAATGGCCACTGATGGCTCAATCCCGAATAGTCAGTAGGCTCTGAGAAGGTATCAATTTGCGTACGTCATGGCCTTCCAACCATACGGCCACGGCACCTATGATCTTCAATGGCCACTGATGGCTCAATCCCGAATAGTCAGTAGGATTTGAGAAGGTATCTATTAACATGCGTCATGGTCGTCCAACCATACGGCCTCGGCACCTTTGATCCTTAATAGCCGTTGATGGCTCGATCTTGAAAATATTATAGTCAGTAGGATTTGAGAAGGTATCTGTTTGCAATCCTATAAACAAATATGAGAGCTATTTTATCATATTTTATTACTCTGACAGTTAGAGTCCATGGAAAACGTTTGTAAAAGCATCGGCGTATGTATCAAGTTAAGCCATGGCATTGTAGTCTCTCTTAGACTCTTTGTAGTCACCACTGGCAACTCCACGTCGGCCGCTAGCCCAGCGACAGTCGACGCTTTTGCTCGTTCGGACTCTTGTAAATGGGTTCGTCCGATTGCTTTGAGCTTATCAGCCACTGACTTCTCGATTTTCTTGCTGATTGGGCTGTGACAGTCCTAGTTCAAAGATGAAGAAGAATTTACTCTTCTCCTCTTGTCCCGAGGATCAGTCACGAAATCCCGTATCCTCCAACGCTTGACTGGTACACTCAGTCATGTCATCAAACTTAGCTATGACATCATCTAGAGAAGAAGACGAAGAAGAAGGCGAATCACGCCTTTTCTTCTTGTCTTACTTAGCCATTTTCACCTCTAGATCCTGTTTATTCTTCATTACTGTGTGTACCAATCAGTCAAAAAGCGTATTAGGTTCCGGAGGCAGCGAAGTAAATCAAGAATCAGTAGGCTGTGACGTCATGACTACCGCCATTACAAGCAGTCTTGGCTATGACGTCAACACGCTTGATGGAAGCGTGAGGCTGTTTATGGTACTCTTGCAGCCAAGATCAAGAGACCCAACCTACTGTGGCATTTCTATTTTACAAGGATGTGACAGTTCTGGCTCAAAGATGAAGAAGAAATTATTCTTCTCCTCTTGGCACGAGGATCAGTCATGAAGTCCCTGATTCTAGCCTTTTCCAACTCTTCACAGCAGCCACACTAGACTAACTTTCCATCATTCACTTGTTCGACAATTACAACTACTTCTTGTGCTTTCATATAATAGGGATGTAACAATCCTGGCTTGAAGATAGAGAAGAAACTTCTCCTCTTGGCTTGAGGATCAGCTACGAAGTCCCTATTATTTCCAGGATTGACAGGAAAACGCACTGGCATCAAAGCCAGTCACCTAAGCTTGACGCCTAAGCGGAAGGATACAGAGGAAAGACTTGTCTTTTTCCATTATGTGACTTATATCTCCTAACGCTTGTAATTTCTCTCAAAAACAATGTGCATTAAAAACCTCCTATCCGAAAGCATAGTTGTAAAGTACTCTTGTACCTCGAAATGAAAATGGAAGCATGCCTTCGTGTAGGCCGCAGCTGTGAAGAGACGTCATGGCAGTCACCATGTTTATGACGTCACTGAGCAACTCGAATGCGAAGCCAGCACCCTACCAGAAGTGCAAGGCTGTTAATGTTATTCTCATAGTCATAGCAACCTGACATTAAAGGCTGCCTTGTTGCCCTATCTGCTTCTTTACAGATGGTGATGCATCCGACCGCCATCTAGTGCATGTCAGGATAAAAGGGACATCCATAACGTGGGATCTTGGATGGCAACACGACATTAAACATCAAACCAACTGTCCTTTTGGGTTGGTTCTCCTGATAAGCCTAACGCCGACCGCACACCTGCATCCTCTCTACCCACGTATCTGGAACGAAAACAAGATGGCGATGCACACCTCTCCCTGCAGGGAAAGGAGCACAATTAGTCATAATTACTTCCCAAGGCACATCCAGATACATCAAAGCTTTGGATTACAGGCAATCCATATGAATATGCAATATTCCCAAGCACAGGTAACGAATTAACCGTACCTTAAGAGTTTCTTCACCTACGACTTACTACACGAAGAGTACTTAGACGGTTTCCATCGACGTTGAAACCGTCAAAGAAAACAACAGGGCGTATAACTGCTTCTTGTGGTATCCAGGAAGTCTTGCAGCATGAGAATGCTTCATGTTCACATTCCCGGGAATTCCAAACAACAAATTGAAAACAACAGGGGGCAAACTAAACCAGCTTTAAAAGGACGGAGTAAACCACGTCATCACTTAAAGGCGCTAAGAAAATAACTGACGGGGTCATGAGTTAATGAGGGGTATGTAGGTGGCCCCACATGTCTCCTGACCAAGCACAGATGCCAATAGTTCCTTGCATACACAATTATTTTAAACTTTACCGGTTTCCAGCTGGCGCTGAGTATTTATCCTAATGTTAAGACCGAGGGTTTGTTTCGTATATGAACAAATCTACATTTTTACTTTCTGGAAATCTCTAATTGCTATACAGCCTATTGCTCAGCATACAGGTTCACCAAAATGACCAGCTTCAAGCTAGATTATCTTTAGGAGGTTCTCACACTCAAGCCAGGAAGTACTCGATGGACCAATAGCAAGGGAGAAATAATTCTCTGTGATCCAAAGCATGGTTGTATAGAGAGTATATACAGCTATCACTATACCTCATCATGAAAGTGTCCTTTACAGGAGAAGTGTTTCCACAGCACTCATCACATCCTTCATGTTAACATTAACTGAATTCGAATCCTAATGCATCATAACCTCACATATGAACATCAATACTGTAGAAGACTTGATTCTCTAACATTGGCCATGGGTCAGAAATCAATTAATAATTGGAGATCAATTCTCAGAAAAACAAGAACAAATGTGCTTAACATCCTGGATAACTTTTAGGACAGATCTGTTTAAAGTAGGTACTCAGCAGCACACACCCACCCACATCTAACAAACATTAAGGCATTCAGTACTTTAAGCTATGGGCTTATCTACTGTGAAAATATACACTCATACTTAATTACACTGCAAAATCAAAACAAATACTATCAACATAATCCTTACTTGAGAGTCTCCTCCTATTGATGGTAAACTCGTGTCTCGGGAATAAAGACGTCTTCGTTGTGACATTGTTCTAGCATGAGTGGTTCCATTTAGCACTAAGCAATATCCTGAAAAGTGAGAATAAGTTCAATCTATCTATAGACACTCAATTAAGTCCATTACTGTAATCAATGGACAAATCCTAAATGCTATATGAACAAAAAAAAAAAAACTTAATATACACCCCAAACCTTGTAAGAAGTATGAAAACAGGTACAGTACTACATTCACTTTTGAAGTTCCACAGAATATAAGAATTTTCCTGCAGAAGTTAAAAAAAATAAACTCCTCAGAGGTATATACACTTCAGCAATTTAATATGAACAAACACTAAAGACAACCCTAGATATTCAGAGATTAAGCCCAAAGAACAGTTATCAAATATGAGCTTCAAAACAACTTAATAGAAAACCCTAAACACAAAATTAACAAAACATAAGCAATCCTAAATATTTCAAGAATGAATTTTAAGCATAAACTAAAGAATATGGTTTGGCCAATCAAACACTCCAACGAAAAAGATTACAATCAACCAACCCAGCACACAATAACTTTCGATGACCTGCAACTTTTCCCAACGTTTTTTTTACAAAAGATCTTCCAAGCTCCACTAGAAACATAAAAATAAAACCAACCCAGCAAGAGAAAGTTTTGAGTATTATTGGTTTTTATAAAATTATTAACACAGAGCTAACTTATTGAAATTATTCCTCAACTGACAGTAGGTAGATACAGATACATGAAACAAGACAAAAATCTGTGCAATGCTGCATAAAAAAGAAGAAGAGAAACTCACTCTACAATTAATATATAAAATCTGAGAAAACTTTGCAAAAAGTATAAAATCTAATGAAATTTGACATCAATTTAAAAAAGGAGGAAGAAAAATACACAGGAACATTGCATTAATTAGTGCTGACTTTTTTATTGAAAGAATGTAACGCAACTAAAATTCAGCATGTATGGTACAGAGACCACAGAAGGTTTAGTTTAAATTAGTCTCCTGGATGTACTCTGAATAGTACTTCTTAATTTAAATATTACTCAATGAGTTATTTAGTAATTCTTAATTTTAATATTATTGGATGAGTTAATTAGTAATTTTAGTCTTCAATCATAATGCAATTACCACTCTAAACAAATATCACCCAGATTCCCAAACCTAAACCACTAAAGGAACTGTGGAATACAAAATTATATTCCTAATACCATTAGATGAACCTAAAAAGGCATACCAGTAAGCAAAAAGCAAAATTATAAGAAACTACACGCTGTGCTGTATATACAAACTAACCACTAACACCAAATGGCACAGAGGCTAACAGCAACTAAAATATATAAAGCTTCATTATAAAGATGTTAAGCAAGGAATTAGAAAGCGGTGCAATGTTAAAACTCATTTTACAGTGCTGCAAACTCTAGACCTTAATTGTAAAACATGTTACAGAAAAGTGTACAACATATTACAATATTGTACAGCGGTTTATGCCCCCTTCCAGAAGCATCACTTCTCTATTCCCAATGCAAACTACACTCTACACAAATTTGTCTATTAGCAACACAACTGGAGAACGGTACCTCGGAAGTATCCTTCTTGCCCGGTGCGTAGATTGGCTCCATATATCCAGCCATCTGGGTTTTCAATATTGACATTTTGTCGATGTATAAACTCAGATGCCACATGAATCACATCATTTACTTCTAACACAGGATAATCATTTCCTGCCGGTTTACAGGCCTGTCTGGCCACATACACATACATAATATCTGCTGACGACTGCATGATTGCTTTACCCAAGTAAGCCGCTTATATGCTTCATAACTTCATCCTAGTATGAATTTTAGTAAAGTTCTTTATGGCCAATGCCATTTCACCTCAAATACTTTATCACATAGAATCATGTGACTAGTAGCTATGGCAATACAATAATTACGTAAGTACATCTTGTGTGAGTACAGATTACTGCTAAAATTCTCCTGCTGCACTAAGTGCAAAGCTTAAAAGGCTGAAGCTCTAATAAGTGTCTAGGAAATAGTCTCAATAGACAAGGAACTATTACTAGCTGGTACCTTTCTTTAAAATATCTGATTAGCATATGGAATGAACAAAGTTCTGTCCATAAAATGCAGACAGCACTTATTGGTTTACAAACAAATACGGCCTACACCACATAGAGGTACCTCCATTAATACTAAAAGCACCACAAAATCTAAGGTTATGAATCCTTTGTTTGAACCTCTTAATCAAGTCCAGTACTGAAGATAACTTGTTTCAGAAGTCTATACCATAACATAATCTGTAGGACAAAATAAAGAACATATAGTACATGCTGGCAATAAATACTGTTGCTGGGAAACTGCTATGGACAAAAATTAGAGTTATCTATTTATTACAACAATGAACAAGGCAAGAACTATGGTTATTCAACAATTTCAACAAATGTACAATGGAGCAAAATCTCTTATCAAAAATGATGTTTTAAAGTGGAAAAAAAAGCAAAAATACAGTCATGTTATTTAAGACAAGTTAGTTTGCCCAATAATACATTCTAATAATAGCATTCAAATAGATATTCATAAAATACAGAGAGAGCATTATAATGCAGATAATCTACAATGTACAAATTCCAATACAAGTACAACAGAGCTAGCATAGATCTATCTCAACATCACATGTTTTCTATTTTCTAGTTATAAAAAAAAGGCATATGCAACCACAATGTACAATACACATTTCCCCACAACAAGGAGTTACTACCCATGGTAACACTATTACCAATGCTCTTTTACTAAATAAAAAAATAAAATAAAACAGATATGGTAAAAGCACTGATAACCATTCCTCAATCCTCAGATTAAACTAAAATCATTTTTGCCATTGTTTCTGTTAGCTCCAAAATCTAATCAAACATTATCTACAAAATTCTGTACTATACAAGTTTTTATTGCACAAAAAAATTCATCTCAATAATATCTACACTGTTGTTAAAATTCTTTATTTACATACTTTTTTTTGCAAAATTTGGAAAGAAAGTACACCATAACATTAATGTATACACTATGTTGGTGTACCTGCCTCATTAAAGATAAATGCACCTCTCACTCATATTAAGCTTGCCATATTTTTGCCACTATCAAAATCCTCTTTTTCCAGCTGGATGGTGGACCTTCATGTAAAGTACAAGTTAATAAAGCCTGTGAGGGACTGAGGGGGAAGCATCAGTTAAACCTCGAAGATGTTACAGTGCCCAGAATTAACTCAATTCTAAGCCCAGGGCTTTTAACGCCACACCATCTAATGAGCTCAGGACTTTGCCTAAAATATTTACCATTATCAATACGTATCAATCATTCTGATCTTAAGGCCTAGCCAAACTCTTCTCATTCGGCAGCCTGAAATATCAGTTTGATCTGACTCATCTGTTAGCTGGGGTGAGAAATCAAATGCAAGTATGTAACCTGACCTGACAGTTAGCTAGAGTAGGCACTCAAAGATAATGAGTCAAAAACAAAAATGATATTTTTCTTCTTTGACAAATCTAAACCCATCTGAAGATATATTAGTATGTTGATGAAATATCTGTAAATAAAATCCATCTCTTAGAATTACTTTATCCATCCTGTTATAATCTTTACTTGTGAAAGAAAGTGGTTATCTGCTATTTATATAAATACAAATCCTGATCAATAAACTTCCTCACATTGTCCAACGGATCCCTGGGTTTCCAACAACCAATTAACTCACTGTGAGCAAAGCTCATTGAAACCCTGTCTTTTTGGATTGGCATCAATAATTGACTAATTCATTCAATTACATACTCAGTTGTGCAAAATGACAAATTTTCTAATCAATTTGTATTTTTCATAACTACCAACCTGAGGTCTTAACACTAGGACAAAATCTTCTAGCGCCAGCTGGAATACCATTAAAATACTAAAAAAAATTGTGTACACAAGGAACTATTGGCATCTGTGCTATTCTCCTTGCATTTTAATACATTTTTATCTTTTATTAATTTAATTATTTATTTTTCCTTTTTTATATGTGAGATCTCTTCCTTCTGTGCTTCCCTTTACTTTCCCTTACATTCTAATGAGAACCATATCCTTTGGAAGCTTGATTTTGAAGTCAATGGTCTCTTAGGGCTTACTCCATATGGATACAGTTCATCATGTCAATAATGTCATTAGCTCTAGATTTTTCTTTTCCTTGTGTGTGTGTGTGTGTGTGTGTGTGTGTGTGTGTGTGTGTGTGTGTGTGTGTGTGTGTTAATCATAGTAGTTATATCACATTTGAAGGTGTTGGTAAGCACCACCTAGCTATATGAAGAAGGCTTAGTAGTTCTTTTTCAAAGCTTAATAGTAATTTGGTTTTCTGCTAACTTTCAGTTTTGTACAGTATTAGGATTAATTATCAATACACTTTTGTGAGGAGCAAGCCTTCTAAGATTTTCTCCTTCCTTTCACTTATCTTTATTTGTGCTTCAGTCCTAAGACCCATTTTTTTTAAGCTTCCTTGTCTTGGGATACGTTCAGTAAAAAGATGACACAACAAATGTGTAATGATTTGTTTGGCAAGCCTTGTAAAATCTATAAGTAGTAAAAGGTTTTACAAGAATTCTACCTCAGTTGCACAGTAATTGTCAAGGCATGTTTGTTCTCACAAGTCACCTTTGATATCTGCAGGGAGTGGTTGCCTATCCAGCAGAGCTGTTGCCTTAGCAAGACATTATAACAGATACTCCAAGTGTGTTGCAGCAAATACTGACCGTTGGACTTACACACAGTAACACTCCTGCTTCTGCCAGTGCCACCCCAACTAACACAACTGCCTCTCGTAGCAGATGCTGCTTTCTAAGAGGAGGAGGAATATGAGCAGCAGTGTCTGCTCGCTTTGCTTCAAGAACAGATTTAGAAGACATCATTTGATACTAGAAACTCAGCTCCCATCTTTCTGTCCCTATTAGCCAGGACAGGATGAAGATAATCCAGCTCAAAAATGAAGACATTCACTGTCACCAAATGGACCTATTCAAATTATGAAGCAAGAAGAGTTTATATGCATCTGTGAACCAGTCAGATACCTGCAATACTCTTTTAGATTTGACATGCCATTTACAAGAGAACCTTGAAAAGGGTTTTAGAGTACGTATTGTCATCCAAATATAGTTTAGTGCTGCTTTTAACGTAGTAAATCACAAGACACTTATTCTTAGCTTCAGAATCTTGAAGTGGGTGGATATGTTTTGGGTTTAGTTCAAAATTTCCTTACAGGTAAGTATCAGTGAGCTATGGTGTCTGGAGTTCCACAGGGTAGTGAACTTGGTCCAATGTGTATAAAAGTGATGTGGTTGATGGCCTGGAAGGCGAGATTGTTCATTACACCAATGATGTAACACTTGTGGGTGTAGTAAAGTCTCCTCATATGAGAAATGAAGCTGCCCTTAGTATCAATCGGGATACAGAACACATTAGTGAATTGTGTAGTTGGTGAGGTATGAGGCTGAACTTCAGTAAAACTAAAACATATTGATTAGCAGATCTCGTACAGATTTCTTCAGGTGGCTGGGACTCTGCTGAATAAGTTTGAAGCTTGAACTATTCTTGGTGTAACTTATTACTCACATCTTACTTTTAAGAAAAATCTAATGAAAATATCAACAAAAGCAGCATGAGTCAGGTATTTTGTATGTTAAGCCTCATATATTGATAACTGATGAAATCAACACAAATTCTTTTAGGTCATTTGTGCTTCTTTTACCAGAATGCTGTTCTCTAGTGTGGATGCCTGCTTCTGCCAGAGTTTATCTTTTTTAGACACAGTGGTTCATGGTGATAGGTTTCTCTTTCCTAATGTTAGCAGTTTTGACTTGGACCATCCACGAATGGTCTCGTTTGTCAATTTTTCTTAAGTTGTATTTTAACAGAGATCTGTCACATTCTCAATTGATCCCTGATCTCCTTTTCCTGCCATGAGCAAACAGATTTGCTAAACAGCAGCACCAATATGTAGTAAATATGCCTGGCTGTCAAACTTCACAGTTCCAGAGGTCATTTATTTATACCATTGGACTGTAAAACAGTCTTCCTGAGAATGTCATGCAATTGGAACCTTTAAAAGTTCAAGCGAAGATGCAATGCATTACTTATCTAGTACAATTTCCCACATATTTACATTATTAATGTACTTGTATTTTTATTTGTTTATCAATTATTTTTTTCTTTCTTAATAAGGGATCTCTTCTGTCTGTATTTCCCATTGGTACTACCTTCTATTAGTTCTTTCTAGTGAACACCATATTCTTTGGAAGCATGAATTTCAAAGCAATGGCCCCTGTGGACATGCTTCAAATGAAGAGGGTTCATCTACTGAATAATATAATAATAATAATAATTTAAGAGGAAGGGAAGGGAAAACATTGCCCCATTACCTACGAGACTAAGCCCATCCTCATGCCCCTCAGAGTAGAAGCCGATTTCGATGACCCATTTTATCTAAGGTTTATGAGAAGCTACCCTCTAAGCACCTTTGTAAGTTTGTTGAAGATAATAAACTGCTACCGGGACAACAGTTTGGGTTTTATTAAGCCCTTGGTACTTGTGATGCACTCTTGTCAATATCCACTGTCTTACTGGTGCATACATGGTCAGTTCAGATTTTAGTGCAGCCTTTGACTAAGTGAATCACAAACCACTTACCTACATACTAATAAACACAACCCAGTATAGAAGCTTTAGTGTCATTTCCAATGTTCCTCAGAGTATGTATTGTTCTTGGAACTTTGCTATTTATTATTACATATACTAATATTATATGAGTGATATGTGGCAAGGTCTGGAGAACAAAATGTTTGCAAACACAAATGATTCTACTCTTCTAGCCATTGTTCTTTTTCCATACCTTTGATCTGTGGTTGTGGACTCCTTGAGTTGAGAGCTCACATGTGCGTATCCATTTGTCGCACATTTTGAGCATGGAACTTAACCATTCTATAACTGAAAGTATAATAATCAATCCCGAACTCATTACCTTTGCATCCTTTTAAACATTTCAATGATACCGTTTTAAATTTCAATTAATCTTTTAAGAGTTTTGGTGTACCTTTATATAAGAAACTGAACTTTAAAAAGCATATACGTAGGTAATACTGCTTCCTGTTTCTAAAAAGCTGGTATCTTGCACAAACATTTTTAATGTTTTACAGTGAAGCTATTATATTTAAGGGCTTCAAATCTTCTTCTTTGTTTGGTGTACTGTTCTCCGGTGTGGTCTTTAAGTGCTGACTCTCATCTCATCTCAAATATGTTTTGTCAACACTTTCGTTTACTTCTGGCAGAGATTTGATTTGAGTTCATTACGTTTGTTTCACAAAATGTATTATAATTACAAACACCCTCTGTGCTCCACTTCACCTGACTAAGCTATTTTTGCTCACAACACTAGGCAGGTTGCTGCTGCAAACAGTGTCATTTTCTAGTAGTATCAGGTTTAATACTACTCAGTTTGCTAATTTGCTTAGAGTTTCATCTTGGGTACAACTAAAATATTGAACACTTTATTCAGTGCAGTTGTGGAATTTTATGGCCTCCAAATGTTTAAGCAAAGAGCAAATCCAGTCCAGCTTACTACTGACATCTGAATTCAGGTGTATTGGTCTTATTTTCTGTCTCTCATATTTATTTATCCTTTTTTCCAATACTTTCACTCTGGAGGCTGATTTTTCCTTTGGACCCCTTTGGGTTTATGGCCTATTGACTCTATCCATAAGGGTTTTAACCCTTAAACACTGAGCAGGTATTTCTGAAAGTGTCTCTTGTATGCCGGCCTTACATTTGCAGTTTTTGACCATTTCGGTCAAGTTAAAGTTGACTGAAGGTCGAATGTTTTCTATTTATCATTATTTATATGAAAATATTTCAAAACTGATAAAAGCTACAACCATGGGTTGTTTTTTGTTGTATTCTACAAAAAATTGTGCATATTTTAATTAATAAAACTTTATGTAATGGCTAATTTAAAATGGTACAAACATCACCATAATCGGACGAAAAATTTTTTTCGGAAGAGTTGCCGCGCGGACATAAGGAAAAAGTTTTTTTCATAAATTCACCATAAATCGAAATATTGTGCCAGAGACTTTCAATTTGTTGCAAAATAAAGGTAAATGATTGAATATTACTAGAATGTAATAGTTTTAGCTTACAATTGCGTTTTTTGACCATCTCGGTCGAGTCAAAGTTGACCGAAGGTTGAAATTTTGGCACATCGTGATTTATATGAAAATATTTCAAAACTGATAAAAGCGACAACCATGGGTTGTTTTTTGTTGTATTCTACATGAAATTGTGCACATTTTCATATATAAAACTTTATGTAACGGCTAATTTACAATGGTGCAAACATTACGACAATCGGACAAAAAATTTCTTATTTTTTTCCGGAAGAGTTACCGAGCGGACGTGAGGAAAATGTGTTTTTTTTTTTTTTTTCATAAATTCACCATAAATCAAATATTGTGCTAGAGACTTCTAATTTGTTGCAAAATGAGGGTAAATGATTTAATATTACTAGAATGTAAGAGTTTTAGCTTACAATTGCGTTTTTCGACCATTTTGGTTCGAGTCAAAGTTGACCGAAGGTTGATATTTTGGCACTTATCGTGATTTATATGAAAATATTTCAAAACTGATAAAAGCTACAACCATGGATTGTTTTTTGTTGTATTCTACATGAAATTGCGCACATTTTCATAAATAAAACTTTATTTAACAGCTAATATAAAACTGTGCAAACATTACGACAATCGGACGAAAAAATGTATGATTTTTTCGGCAGTTACCGCGCGGATGTAGGAAAAAGTTTTTTTTTCTAAAATTCACCATAAATCGAAATATTTTGCTAGATTTCCTATTTGTTGCAAAATGAAGGTAAATGATTGAGTATTACTAGAATGTAAGTGTTTTAGCCTACAATTGCGGTTTTCGACCATTTCGGTCGAGTCAAAGTTGACCGAAGGTTGAAATTTTGGCACTTATCGTTATTTATATGAAAATATTTCAAAACTGATAAAAGCTACAACCATGGGTTGTTTTTAGTTGTACGTATTCTACATGAAATTGCGCACATTTCCATGAATAAAACTTTATGTAACGGCTAATATAAAACTGTGCAAACCTTACGACAATCGGACGAAAACATTTCTGATTTTTTCGGAAGAGTTACCGCGCGGATGTAAGGAAAAAGTTTTTTTCATAAATTCACTATAAATCAAAATATTGTGCTAGAGACTTCTAATTTGTTGTAATATGAAGGTAAATGATTAAATATTACTAGAATATAAGAGTTTTAGCTTACAATTGCGTTTTTCTACCATTTCGGTAGAGTCAAAGTTGACCAAAGGTTGAAATTTTGGCTGTTATCGTTATTTATATGAAAATATTTCAAAACTGATAAAAGCTACACCCATGAGTTGTTTTCTCCATGAAATTGCGCACATTTTCATATATAAAACTCTATGTAACGGCTAATATAAAATGGGGCAAAAATTATGTCAGAGTGACAAAATAATTTCTGAGATATGTCGCTGATGCTTTTTAGTGCGAGAAGAAAGAAATTCGCACTTGCGCGCCTGGGTAAAGATTGTAAACAAAACAGCTTGATCCGTGAACTCCCAGCATCCCCCAAGGCGCGTGATTCAAAAGTTTTCGCCTAGTAGGCCTTAACTATTTTTCCGCGAATTTTTAAAAAACTTTTTTCGTCGACGTTTCGTACGTCGGTTCGGCACCTGACAGACAATTTTCGTCGACATTTAATACGTCCAATTGGCGTAAAAGGGTTATGTCCAATCGGCGTAAAAGGGTTAAGATGAAGTTTTAAAAAATGAAGGAAGAGAACATTCTCACAGCCAAATTATAGTATTTTCTGGGTCCAACACTGTCTATCTGAAAATACTAATGAAATTTTAATGTTGAACTGAAAAGTATCTTCAGCTAAAGAATACAAACTTGCACAGGTAATAGTGTACATAACAGTATAGGCAAATTTGATGTAAGCATATGTGGCATTAAACCCTTGCTAAAATTAAGAGACAAATGTAAAGACCTAATCCACAAATGCAAAAAGAAGAATTATGAGATAGAGAAAGTGTAATTAACACGTCTGTATCATACGATAGCTAGGCAACAAATGAAATTTGAGAGTTTCTGAGCAGATCAACCATTCTTTGCCCAAATACAGTACTCTGCTATAACTCAAAATCTTTTCCAATCCCTGAATGAATCACCTATTGAATATTATGAGTAATTATATTTATTATGCATTACATGAGTAAAGGAGATTTTTTAAAAACAAAACCTGTTTTTCAATATAACTCTGTCAGTTCACATGCACTTAATCCTGCAGTCTGCAACAGCTCATCCACACCAATGAAAGAAGGAAGACTCCTTACTAGGCCAGGAGTCCCTCTGGGCAGTGCTTCAAGTGCCACCAGTGGTAGTTATGTTCTGCCATGTGTTTACCAGCCCTACTAAATCTTGTGCAGGGTCTGGAGGAGGGTACTTTTTACAAAGTAGTACATACATTGATGGGTTTGTATTAAATTACACTTTATTTTTGGATGGGAAGGCCTTCCTGTTTAAACCAAAGAGGTCGGTGAGACCTTCTCAGTCAACAAAGACAGAAATTCAGATCTAAGTATTAATAAGGGGCTGAGGGTCTGACTAGAACCATGTAGTAGCATTGCAAAATATCTCTGATAAAAAGTAAACCATGTTATATTCTTTGCACCTTGTTAAGGATTTCATACAAAGACTGCTATAATCTAGAGGTAAACACAGTATGGGTCAAATGAAGAGGGCAAGGCTGACATAGCCCAAAAACAAAATCAAAAGGTCAAAAACTTGGAAATGTTTAAGAATCACTGCAATAAAATCATACAGTTAGTTCAGTGGCCAAAAAAATGACAATTTGTCGAAAATTGCATTTTTCCTAACTATACAAACCTGAGGTCCTTTAACAATAGGAAGTAGCTAGCGGCAGCTTGGAACGGTCGTAAGCTTCGAACAAGGGGAGGAAGGGGAGAACGGTAGTTAACTGCTTGTCCGACAGTCGCGCGCGCGACTGGGAGGTAAACAAATCACTTTTGCCTTTGGCCCATGCAAAATACGCAGAGTGAGGGGTGGCATGAGGAGGGACTATATGTAAAGGACCTCAGGTTTGTATAGTTAGGAAAAATGCAATTTTCGACAAATTGTCATTTGTTCCGATACGTAATACAAACCATCGGTCCTTTAACAATAGGAAGACTCACTTCTTGGTGGGAGGAATCTGAGTCTTTTGATGAACAGACTGGTGTTCGTCCATCCCTGGAATGCCTCCCTGGTCGTAAGAGCGAGGGAGGGATCCAAGCCTCTGTCCGATTGATCGGGGTGTGCACCACAGGATCAATGGTCAGACCTCTGGGCCGAGTAGAGTACTAAGAGAGAGGCAACGGTATTCACTTCGTACCAGCAAGCAAGAACTTGTTCCTGTTTGCAAGAGGCAACATAAAGTATGGGTTGTCTCAAGCTGGCATCCACTTCCTCCCCTGTTGGAGGAAAGTGGGTGGATATACGCTCCTATCCCTAGTGAAAGGGATAGGATGGGGCTCTGTTGAGTAGCTCACCTGCATCTTGTCCTATCCAGCAGGGTGACGACCGTCTTTGTCCCTCTAACCACAGGTAGAGGGGAAGAAAAAGATGGGAAGAGGAGCCAGTCACACTCTCATTCACTCATCCATTCTTACGGTCACACCAGGACTCGATGCTGTTCAGCCTGCGAGGGTCTGGGTTCGCTACACAACGTGTTGAGCAGAACCACCATCGGGTCCCAAGGAAAAAGATCCAAGGACCTGTGGGCAATATCCCGAAGGTAGAAGGAAGGGCATGTGGTCTGGTTGGACCAGACCCCTGCCTTCAGTACCTGCGCCACGGAGAAGTTCTTGCGGACAAGGCAGCATCTCCTTCGCATCGAAGGCGGTGAAGTCCATTAGGGAGGGAATTGTGAACGACTCGAACCAATCGTCAGGGACCGAAGGGTTCTGAGTCTTCGCTACGAAGTTCGGTACGAAATCGAGCGTCACGGATCCCCATCACCTGGATGCTTGACTTCGCAGGAGAAGTCATGCAGTTCCTCAGAGGAAAGAAGGAAATAGTCGCATGACCTATCCCTCTTCTCTACTTCGGTGATGTCCAGTACCCATACTGGTCTGTCCGTTTGCCACGAAGTCTCTCGCATCCTCCTATCCCCATGCAGCGAAGTTCTCGGTAGTGGATAGGACACCGACACTCCATGGTGGGTGTCAATGGTATGGGTACTGTGACAAGCTATTAAAACGAAGTAATGATTGCTCTGTAACAACCGAACTAAGTCAACAGCGTAGTTCGTAACTGACTCGGCCGCTCTGACAGCTGCCGACTGACTGCGTTCGGTAGGAGGCAAGTTGTCAAAGCATCCGAGTAAGTCACGTGACCTTCGCCTTGTTTAAAAGGGTTTATGCCTGAGAGACCAAACAAATAATGTATTTGTTTTGTCACCAATGCCGGACAGCGAGGTGATGATTCTCTTAAGGCATGTGCCCAACAGGCGAAAGTCAATTGCCTTCTAGAGACCGAGGTCCCTGAAGGTAAAACATCTCATGGTTGTTGAATCTCAGCTAAGGAGAAACAACACTATGTACCGTTGAAGACGAAGGTAGATATTGAGTGCAACCTACGTCTTCACAGATGAATCGAGAGAAGGATTCTCAAGATTCATAACCTGTGCTTACAAATGACTGAAAACGCTAACCGCTATTTCATTGCTGTCCGGTGAGAAGTCGTAGTTGCAATGAAAGCGGGGCGTTCTTCAGTAATGAAAACACAGGGGAAAGCCGCCTGAAGAACTGCTTCTCATGGGCTGAACATTTGGAAGTAGAGCTGTCAGGTCGGAGAGAAGTAGGCGATGTCTTCTGACACATCTCGTAATTCGGGTTGAACAATGAACAATTGTACACCTACGAATACGAGATATTTTGAAGACAAACTCAGATGTCTGCAAAATCATTCGCATTATCGCAGTGCGATGCAGCGGGAGACTTGTACAGACTTCTGTTACCGTGCGGTAAACAGAAAGATGAAAGAGTCCAAGAGATATCTCTGTTGAAAATTCTCGCAATGTCGAAGGCGATGGAATCTAGCGTCACAGCAGTAGATGGTCCTTCATTATTGCGAGAATCCCCGTTAATCAGAGACCTAAGTCCATGATTGTTGGGCAGAGATACGGTTCGGTAGTCAATCAAAGCAGGGGAGAGAGAGACATACTGACCGTGCATATCGGAGGCCCAGCTGATACTGAGCTGCTATCAGGCAGTTCAATACGCAGTAGTTGAGCCTGAGCTCTCGCTGACTCGTCATCCTGAGTTGCCAGGTAATCCATTATTCCACGAAGGAATGCGTTCGGCTCGAACTACCGAGCATAAAAGATATGCTCGACCAATTATATTTAGGCGAAACGAATTTCGGTAAATATAAAAGTTGAAATGGTGTTGTCGTGACAAAACCATAAGTATGTTATTGTTATAATACAATTAAGTTTGTTCATACTTACCTGGCAGATATATATATAGCTGTATTCTCCGAAGTCCGACAGAATTTCAAAAAACAAAATCGCGGCACACGCAGTGGGGCGGCCAGGTGGTAGTACCCATTCCCGCCGCTGGGAGGCGGATATCAGGAACTATTCCCATTTTCTATTCATATTTTATCAGTGCCACTGTCTCCTGAGGGGAGGTGGGTGGGCACTTAATTATATATATCTGCCAGGTAAGTATGAACAAACTTAATTGTATTATAACAATAACATTTTGTTCATGAGACTTACTTGGCAGATATATATATAGCTGAATCCCACCTTCGGATGGTGGGAAGAGACAGAATAGGATTTGTAGGAAACTTAAATTAAGTAGATGATATACACCTTGGTTCCTCACCTGTTAGCAAAGTAGACTCTGTGATTACTGTCACTACAGCCTGCTTGTGCTTAATCAGAGTTGCCAGCCAGGTGGAGACCTGTAGTGCTGGTGCGCTCTGAATGCTCTGTCAACGGGGACGTGACCTCAATGTGACAAGAGCATAGAGCCATACAAATGAGGGCAACGAAGCAACTGACCACCACCTGACCAACTAACAAAGACCCCCTGAACACTAAGCTAAAAGATGGGAGGTCTTCACCAAAGCCTCACCACAACCAAAAAACACATCAACTAAAACCTCCTAACCTAAACCTAACTAAGGGATAGGGAGAGAGCTACCTTCTACCTTCAGCCCCCAAGACTGTGTCTGCGAAAAACGTATGGCCCAAGAGAACAACAGTCCTCGTAATATCGTTCTCACATCTCTCAAGTAGTGTGAGGCGAATACTGAATTGCTCCTCCAAAAGGTGGCGTCAAGGATGTCCTTGATCGACATGTTCCTTTGGAAGGCAAGCGAGGTTGCAACAGCTCTGACCTCGTGAGCTTTCACTCGCAAGAGGCTCAAATCGATCTGTGTGGAAGACGAATGAGCCTCTTTAATGACGTCCCTCAGAAAGAACGCCAAAGCGTTCTTGGATAACGGTATATCGGGGCGTTTAGCAAACCGAACACCAGAGATTATCTGAGGGACCTCGTACTTCTTTAGTCTTGTGGACATAAAACTTTAGAGCCCTGACAGGGCACAGGACTCTCTCAGGTTCTTGGCCCACAAGGCTTGTCATACCCTTGATTTCAAAGCTCCTTGGCCAAGGGTTCGACGGGTTTTCATTCTTTGCTAAGAAAGTGTACTCAAGAGCAGACAGCATTGTCCCCCTTGAAGCCCACTCTCTTACAAATGGCCTGAATTTCGCTAACTCTCTTCGCCGTCGCCAGAGCAGGTAGGAAAAGAGCCTTCTTAGTCAAGTTCCTAAGAGACGCTTCATGTAGAGGTTCGAAAGGACTCGACATTAACAGTCTAAGGACTAAATCCAGGTTCCAAGAAGGAGGCCTCGCCTGAGGTATCTTGGATGTCTCAAATGATCTCAGGAGATCGAATGATCCCTGTTATCAGACAGGTCTAGTCCTCTGTGTCGGAAGACTGCCGACAGCATGCTCTTATAATCCCTTGATGGTCGGGACCGCCAGTTTCTGCACATTCTTAAAAATAGCAGGAAATCGGCTATCTGGCTCACAGAGGTAGAGGAAGAGGAAATTCCCTCCTTTCTACACCATGCCCTGAAGGAAGCCCACTTCGACTGGTAAACAGCTCTCGAGGACGTTCTCCTAGCATTGGCGATCGCCTTTGCAGCTGCTTTAGAAAAACCTCTCGCTCTGGCCAGCTTTTCGATAGTCTGAACGCAGTCAGACCCAGAGCGGAGAGGGTTTCGGTGATATCTTGCGAAGTGGGGCTGTCTGAGTAGATCTTTCCTCCAGGGCAATGTCCTCGGAAGTCTATGATGAATGACATTACCTCTGTGAACCATTCTTTCGCGGGCCACATCGGGGCGATCAGGGTCAACCTCGTCCCCTCCGATGCCGCGAACTTCCTTACTACTTCCCCATGATCTTGAATGGCGGGAAGGCATATAAGTCCAGGTTCGTCCAGTCCCAGAGCAGTGCGTCTATCGCGACTGCTCCCGGATCCAGCACAGGAGAGCAATAAAGAGGCAACCTCTTTGTTCTCGACGTCGCAAAGAGGTCGACTAACGGACACCCCCACAGTCTCCAGAGCTCTCGACAGACGTCCTGGTTGCACGTCCATTCCGTTGGCAGGATCTGATCTTGTCCGGCTGAGAAGGTCTGCTCTGACGTTCTGGACTCCTGCGATAAATCTCGTCAGGATCCTTATCCGTCTCGCATCTGCCCACAGCAGAATCTCCCTCGCTAAATAAAACAGAGGACGGGGGGATGTGTACCTCCCTGCTTCTTTAGGTACGCCAGGGCTGTGGTGTTGTCCGAGTTGACTTGGACTACTTTCTCTGCAACCTTTTGTTGGAAGAACTGTAGCGCCAGAAAAACCGCCGCTAGTTCCTTTACATTGATGTGCCAGGACACCTGTTCCCCCTTCCAGGTGCCTGACACTTCCTCCCCTCCCAGTGTTGCTCCCCATCCCGACACCGAAGCGTCGGAAAACAACACTAGGTCTGGGCTCAGAAGCTTTAGGGACAACCCCTCTCGAAACTTCCGAGGATCTAACCACCATCTTAGATGGTTCTTCACCGATTCGGTGATGAAAAGGGTCGCATCCAGATCCTCTCTGACTCTCCATTCGTCTGCCTAAAGAAAAACTGGAGAGGTCTGAGGTGTAGTCTTCCAGGGAAACAAACTTTTCCAGCGAGGAAATGGTTCCCAGCAGACTCATCCATTCCCTCGCCGAGCAAGCTTCCTTCCCCAGGATGCCGGCCTTTCTCTAAGCCTTGGCAGCTGTCGTTCCTGGGACGGAAACGCTCGAAAAGCCACGAATCCATCTGAATCCCCAGATACACGATGGACTGTGTTGGGGTCAGATGCGACTTTTCGAGGTTGACTAGAAGTCCCAGGGACTTCGCCAAGGCCAACGTGAAGTGAAGGTCCTTCAGACACCTTTCTTCTGACGATGCTCTGATAAGCCAATCGTCGAGATACAGGGACACTCTTATTCCTGCAGAATGTAACCATCTCGCTACGTTCTTCATGAGCATGGTAAATACCATCGGAGCCGTGCTTAAACCGAAACAAAGGGCTCGGAATGCCAAACTTTGTCCCTTAGCATAAACCTCAGAAACTTCCTTGAAAGAGGGTGGATAGGCACGTGAAAGTATGCGTCCTGTAGGTCCAACAAGGACACCATCCAGTCGCGCCCGGTCTTAGGCTCCTAGAAACCGACTGAGGTGTTTCCATCTTGAATTTTTTCTTTTCTACGAAAAGATTCAGGCTGCTTACGTCCAAGACTGGACGCCACCCGACGACTGTTTTGGTACCAGGAAAAGTCTGTTGTAGTATCCTGGTGACCCCAGGTCTAGGACCTGCTCCACCGCTCTTTTCGAGATCATTTGTTCCAAAAGATCTAAAAGAACCTGCTGTTTCTCCCCTTGATACGACGGGGAAAGATCTCTGGGAGTCGTTGAAAGAGGAGGAGGGTCTACAAAGGGGATCTTGTACCCCTGTTCTACTATCTTGAGGGACCACGCATCTGTATCTCTCTCTCTCCACGCCCCCGCAAAGAACTTTAGCCTGGCTCCGACAGGCATCTGAAGGACTTTCTTTTCATTTAGAGGATTTAGGTTTGAAGGAACCTCTTCCTCTTGCAAGTCCTCTCCCTCGAGGAGCAGCTCTCGAGGAGGAGCGCTCCGAAAGGGTTTAACCTTCCTAGGAGGTCGTCCCGACGACGACGTGGAATAGGGGACTGCAGGACGTCCGTCTAGAAGACTGGGCCAAGAGATCCTGGGTTTTTTTTTTAGCCTTCTCTTGTAGGCCTCACTGCCAGGTCCCTTACATAGCTGGGGGAAGAGATGGCTCGAAAGAGGTGCAAAGAGAAGCTCTGCTTTCTGCGATGCAGAAACAGCCTTCGCTGTGAAATTGCATAATAGCGCTCTCTTCTTGAGGAAAGCAGTGCCGAAATGAGACACTAACTCTTCCGAACCATCCCTGACGGCCTTGTCCATGCATGACAACACATTGGACAGCTCCCCCAGACTCAAAGAATCAGGACTCCTAGATTGAAGATCCAGGGCTCCTAGGCACCAGTCTAGGAAGTTAAAGACTTCCAGAGTCTTTAACAGACCTTTCATGTGATGGTCTATCTCCGTTGGTGTCCAAGAAATCTTCGCGGACGACAAAAGGGATCTCTTCTGGGCGTCTTACCAGACTAGCAAAGTCCCCTTGGGAAGAGGACGGGATCTTAATTCCTACTTCCGATTTGGTCTCATACCAAATGCCGCCTCTCCCACTCAGCCTTGAAGGAGGAAGGGCGAAAGTCGACTTGCCCTGATCCTTCCGACGTTCCATCCAGTCCTGCAATTTCTTGAATGCTCTCTTAGTGGATAAGGAAGTCTTCATCTCCACCACTTCCGAAACCTTGCCCGACTTCGAAGACGAAAACTGAGAGGGCGGAGACTTAGGAGCTGCAGGCTGGAACTTCTCCCCAAACAAGGAACGTAAAAGTCGTACCAGCACCTTGTAGTCGGAAACCGACGAAACTGACGGCTGTTCTTCCTCCACTGAGTCAGCCGGACTACTATGTTCTCCTTCCTCCCGAAGAGGCAAAGGAGATAGAACCTCTGGAGAGGGCGTTGCGCCAGCGGGTCTAGCCTTCAACAAAGGCTTTCGAGGAAGACTAACATCCGCCTCTTCAAAGCGACCGACCTTCTGTCGATCTTTAGAGCTCGAACCACGAAGAGCGTCCTGACCTCGCTGCGCGTCAAGAGAGGAAACTCTAAGTCTCTCTCGAGGAGCGTCCTTACGCTTGACGCTCAAGCGTCCAGCTTTCGCTTTCAAGCGTCCAGCTTTCGCTTTCAAAGCGTCCTTCTGAGCGCTCTCAAAAGCCTTCTCCACAGGCAAAGCGTCAAACAAAGCCACCACCCCGACGAGCGTCTTTCCAAAAGCGTCCTGCCGAGCGTCTTCAAACGCGTCCTCCAAGGCGTCCTGTCGAGCGTCCTCAAAGGCGTCCTGACGCGCGGGCGGAGACAGCGACGAACGAGGAGACAGAGAAGGAGACTGCCTCGTCCTCTTGACAGGCAGTCTAGCGTCCTTCCTTCGCTTAGGCTCAACTGCTGCTGGGCGAGTCTTCCGAGCCATTAAGGTCGACAATTGGTCTTGAAGCGACGCAAGAATACTCTTCGTAGGTGAAGAACCGAGAGGAGGTGAACAGGGCTGCGCCTGCGAGAAGACGAGGGGCGGGGGGACGCCTCCTTCCTTCTCACAGGAACAGCAACCTGCCTCTCCGAGGCGCGAGAGAAGCGCTTCTCAGCGTCGTCCTCGGACGACGTCCTACCTCTCTTCTGTGGAGGAAACGCGTCATACGACGCAGGCGACGACCGCAACGAGAGCGGAGAGAGGGGACGTAAAGCGTCCTCCCTAGGAAAAGTCCTTTTCAACGGACGTGAGTCACTCCGAGAGCTCCACCCCTTGCGCGGGGAGGGCGCCTCGGAGGACGAAAAGCAGTCCTTAGGATGCGAGCCTGAGCACGCTCCTTGGCAGCCTGGGAAGTAGCAACAGGTCCTGCCGAAGGGACGCCAGATCGGTGGGGAGCCCCCGTAACCCTCTTGCGGCTTTCGACATGCCCACTCCCTGAGGTCTGGGAGTCCGACAGAGGTCTAGACCTAGAGGCATTATGGGGCCGATCTGACGCCCCCTCCACAACACTAGGGGCACGATCACACACTTTAGTCGAGCCGTTTTCAAGGGCCAACACTTTGGACTCTAGAGTGCGCAATGAACTCTAGAATCAGAGAAAGGGCATTACCTTCTCCAGACACAGAACTAGGGCCCTCAGCAACAACACAGGATTAGGTGAAGCAAATTCTACTGGTGTTAATATAGGCGAAATGTTACTTCCCTTACCTTTCGTAGAACCGCTTTTAGAGGAAGACCTCCTGATCCTATCGCGTTCTAGCTTACGCCGATAGGATTCATACACCTTCCATTCATCCTCAGTCAAACTTTTGCATTCAATGCAACGATCAACTAGCAAACAAACATGCCCCCTACACCCCATACATACTGTGTGGGGGTCTACCGATGCTTTCGGTAGCCTCACCTTGCAATCACTTCTCACACACACTCTGAAGCTCACTGAACTTGATCCCGACATCACGTTCATACAAAAGCCAATCCAAAATCCAAAAACAGTCCACTATCGCGTATGCCAATCCACAATCCAGAGTCAAAACCAAAAAGTCAATCCAGATACTTATAACGAGTTAAATCCAAAAATCCTGGGCGGAGGTCTGGTAAACAGGTGTTTACCGACCGGCGACAGAAAAATATGAATAGAAAATGGGAATGGTTCCTGATATCCGCCTCCCCAGCGGCGGGAATGGGTACTACCACCTGGCCGCCCACTGCGTGTGCCGCGAGTTTTGAAATTCTGTCGGACTTCGGAGAATACAGCTATATATATATCTGCCAAGTAAGTCTCATGAACAAAACCATAAGTATATAAAAGTTGAAATGGTGTTGTCGTGACAAAACCATAAGTATATAAAATTGAAACTGAAAACTTCTGGGAGGTTGCAGGCAACCCCGAGTTTGCAGTTCAATTAGAATCTTCTTCTTATAAGTCGCAATCCGTAGATTAACTAGGATATGCGCCTACCCCTCGGACAATTCAACTGTTTAGTAGAATCATGTCGCGAGGTTAATATACGTATATATTTGTAGGATTCTGAACAACGATCTCCATCCTAAATTCTTTCCTTCAAGAAAACAAAATAAGGATTGGAGATCGACCACCTTCCATCTCTATCAAGAGAGTGAAGGAGAAGTCTTCCTCGAAGGAAAGCTTCAATGGTGAACAGAATACTAAGACGATAGTTCAAGCCAAACTGGATTATTCCCGTCCGATCTTCACTATTCCAGGTTGGTCGCCTACTGTGAGATAGTTTCTTTCAGCAGCAGTCTTCTTCCAATGCTAGAAATTCCAGGAATTCGAGCATAGGCGAGGTTCCCGATTATCGTGTATATCGGGGATTCTCGTCTCGCTCACTTTGGACCGTGGTATCGCGTTAAGTGTTTGGAGATCGTAAAAAACTCGAACACTGAATGCGCTAGAAAAATTCCGTAGGAATTCTAAGCAGTCTGCGAAACCCCCACCGAATTCGTCAAACGATATCGGCTGGTGGGTCCTCTCGATTCCCGTAGAAATCGAGAATGGGGCAGGATTCCTCCTCAACGACCGGGGCTTACGTCAGGTAGGACCCGAAGGTCCCCCCGGTAGCGCAGTCCCGAACGTGGGATCCTACAGAGAAATCTCTGTAGGATCCCTCCCCATTTCCCTCATAGCGTAAGGAGAGAGGGGAATGGGGGAGGAATTGGATACTCGCTCGCCTTCCCAGTGGAACTAGCAGTAGGAGAAGAGTAGGAGCAGCCATTTCGCCTTGCGGCGATGGCCTCTCAGAGTCTGGGAAAACGTATCGTCAGGAGAAAACGTTTTCCCGCGGAGGGTTACGAACTCTCACTGTAGGTAAGGGTCTGCCGCCACTGTGAACGTCGTCTGGGTGGGGCTGATCGACACCTGACAGGAGAGAGCCGATACCGTCCGCGACTCATTCCAGTCCTCGTCGAGGTCGAAACCTCTCAGGAGGACCGCCAAGGAGTATTTAAATACGGTGTCCGAAGACACGTAGAAAACGCCGCTGTCGCAGTAGAGGAGGTGGGAAGTTGCTTGATCGACCGGCCAGAACTGAGAGAGCCTTCTTGTCCGGAGACGAGAGACTCTGGTTCGAGACAGAATCGGCAAGCTCCGATCGCGGCAGACCCACCGTCGGTTTGGTTTCCCTCTCGGGCCCCAAAACGACTCGAGCAGAGACGTGGGCTCTGCTGTGGGAGCGGCAATCCTTCCGCAAGGTCATTATGCTGACGAATCAGCTTAATGACTTCTGCAAATTCCTCTGTATCTCGGGAGTAACCGCGTCTTGCGGAGTAGGACCGTCCAGTCCCTCCCACAAGAACAGATCCCGAGATACTCCTCCTTCAGAATGAGGAACAGCGGCAGACCCCTGACGGTCGCCTCCAGCTAACTTGCGCGTATGTCCTGGTCGGTCCTAGAAACCGTGCCATGGTCCATACGTGAGTCATAGCGGGATCGCGAGCGGCGCACCTCTCGCGATCCACCTCAGGTAGGGTACCCTCGCTCCTCCCGGTGTAGCCCGAGGAGGTTGAAGTACAGGAGAGGCAGACCTGACGCTCCCCCCTAGCTCGCTGGCAGGACCAGCGTGCTTGGAGGGCTGCTGCTGATCGTCCACCCGCGGTGGCGATCGAGCAGCAGGCCTAGCCTTGCCGCTCGCCACTGGGGCGAGAGGCTCGGCTGAGAACGTCGACGCTGATCTCTAGCGTCAGGCGAGCTGTTGCTGGTTACCGTCTCCGCCCGGTCCCGATGGGAGCGGCGTCAGGTGACCTGCTAGGCTCGTTGTCGCGGTGAGACCGGCGAGCGTCCTCTCGGCGCGTCAAGCCGCTGGTACCAGCCGTGGCTGGTACCGACGACCGCGGGGACCCCTTCCTCGCCTCAACCCGTGGCTGGTCAGCGACCGTCACGTCAACCCGAGCAGCCAGCTGGTCGCTGCGAGAGCGTCCACTGGCCTAGCGGGAGTCTCTGCACGACACTCGCAGTCTTTCTCCTCCGCGCTTCGGTCTTGGCGGCGAGCGAGCTCGGGTGTCAAGACTTTGGCTGGACGGTCTCGCGCGGGAGACCGTCCACTCGGTACTTCTCGCTAACGAGAAGCCGGAGGCGGATCCTGGTTTAGCGGCAGAACGCTAGAAACCAGGCGAGGAAGTGACCAGAAGCTGGTACTCCTCTGGTCCCCGTCTTCTTCTCCTTGGTAGAAGAAAAGACGGCCCTGTTCCCGAGGGAGCAGGAGGACCAGCAGAAGAGCTCCCCGAATCGCCGGAGCGAGACGGGCCCTTAGAAGGTCCCGAAGGAGCCTTCTTAGGGGGGAAAACAACCCGGGTTAACCAGCTGGTCGCTGCAAGCATAAGAGCGGCCGATGGCCTGGCAAGAGTCACCTGAGCGTCTCTCACCAGCCTTCTGCTCCGTGCCGCGTCTTGGCGCCGAGCGAACTCTGGCGCGCTGAAACTTGGCTGCACGGTCTCCCGAGGGAGAACGTACACTCGGGATCTCTCGCTGAACGAGAGACCGAGCCGGAACCCTGGCGTAGCGGCATCGCCGCTAGCACCAGGCGAGGAAGTACCAGAGCTAACCGATACTCCTCTGTTCCCCCGTCTATCTCTTCCTTACGGAAGGGGAGACGGGCCCCCCCCGCCACCACGCTACCCGAAGGAGCAGGAGGACCAGCAGAAGGAACCCCCGTCCCACCGGGGTGGTGGGACGGGCCCTTAGAAGTTCCCGAAGGAGACTTCTTAGGGGGGAAGGCAGCCTTCTTCTTCTTCGGCTTATGGGCCTTAGAAGTCGAAGGGGAAGAGGCAGCAGCAGACGATGAAGACGAAGATGACAGCTTCCTCTTCTCCTCTTCCTCGTCAGCTCACGCAGGACAGTCGTCAGGTCCTCCATCCAGGCCGGAGCCGGGGCTATTGCCGAAGCAACACGGCCCGACTGCACCTGTCCGGAAGGACCTGGGACCTGGGGAAGACACACCGCGGGAGGACCAGCATGGACAGGCTCAGGAACCAGGAGCGACAGGAACAGCAACCAGCTCAGGAGCGGCAGCGGTAGACCAGAAGGGACAGCCAAGCCAACAGCGGGAATCACATCAGCGGCAGGTACGGCAGGCCCAGCGATCGCCTCGTAGAATCATCGGCAGCCAGCGGAACCTGGGTCCTGGCGGCCGGTCCAGGGGCGAGCTGCTGGAACAGCGGAAGTCTGGGGCAGGCAACACGAAGAAACAGGCGGCGGCGGCAACCCCACCTCGGTACGGCGGCGGCCCTAGTAGCGGCAGACGGCGTCATCGACACAGCATGGGGAGTGTAGACCAGGAGGGGGGGGGGAGCAGCATAAGCGGCCGTGGTAGTAGTGGAGACCGCCCCAGACCTCGCTAGACGCTGCAGCAGGCCCGTGGATGCTAGGCACGCCCTGCCGCCGCGGTGGGGTCCATACCTGTCCAAGGTCGTCTCCCACGGATGTAGCACCTGCGGTAACATAGATAGATTAGTAAGAGGGGTTCCCTCACGCACGGGGGAAGACACGACCCACCGAACGCAAGGAAGACCCCAAATAGAAAATACAACGAAGAAGCTGAGGCGGGGGGCAGGAAGGAAGACGAAGAATCGGATACCAAGGGAGTCGCGGGAGAGCTTTCCGACGACTTCCTGGCAGACCTTCGCTTCCCCTACCCCCGCACAGCAGTGAAAAGTAATATGAAAATGAAACAGAATACTGCCCTTGCGATTCACTTCATAGAACTTAAAGGGGAAAAGATCAATTCCCGGGTAAGAACGGAAACTTGATCCAATAATATGATGCTATCATAATATATATGAAAATGAAACAGAATACTGCACTTGCGATTTCACTTTCACATAAAAAAAATCGTAAGGATCAATTCCCGGGTAAGAACGAAAATTGATCCAAATTAAATTTCATGCAAATAAATAAATGAAAATGAAAAGAATATTGCAATTGCGAATCCACTTTCATTGCATTCTATTATACAAAATTAAAAGGCTCGTGCCGAGCGCAATCACACTCTCGGTAACGAACGCACAGGGCAAAAATATAATGAAAAGAGTACTTACATTTTTCAATTACACACTTTCGCCCAAAATACATGACTCGGCGCGAGCGCGCCCGCCCGCCCTCGGCACCGAGACATAATTCAAGGGTTTAATTCATGAAAAGAGAGGAAATCGCCGCATCTACGGCGATAACTCCATGTTGGTTCATAATTAAGTAATGAAAATGAAAACAGTGTACTTACAGTTTCATTTTCAAGTCAAACAAACCATTAGTAGAAAACACAATATAAACAAAGCATACGACGATTTTGAAGCGGCATGAGAGCGATGACGAACACGTCCTTCACACCCGCGGCCGAAAGCAAAAGTGATTTGTTTACCTCCCAGTCGCGCGGCGCGCGACTGTCGGACAAGCAGTTAACTACCGTTCTCCCCTTGTTCGAAGCTTACGACCGTTCCAGCTGCCGCTAGCTACTTCCTATTGTTAAAGGACCGATGGTTTGTATTACGTATCGGAACAAATGGTGTGCATATGCAAACTTTGTGGCCCCTAGGGTAACTAAGATTCTTAAATTTAAAAAAGTTCACAAAAAAAAAAGTCCAATCTACAGCACCAAATGCTGAAGTAGAAAAGTGTCCAAAAGCAACTGATATATATAAGGTGTTGAGAGTTCAGTGTTTTTTGGGGGGTCTTACAGAATTGTGGAGCACCCACCACAACTCCCTATTTACATCATAACATTGTTTCTATTCTTATAACTTATTACCTGGCATACCTATGTCCTTGAGCAACACTCACAGGCCACCTTCTTAACATCAGTAAATAGCAAAAAACATTCAGGTTCTATGAAAATTATAACTGCCTAGATTGGGATTTCACCACTGTTAAGATGTGATTCCCCAATCTTCAGCGAACTAAACATAGAGGTTCTGATTTCCACCTTAGCCGTTAAGGGTGACCTTAAACTGGAAATGACTGTGGCACATCCATGAAATGAGGAAAAAGGTTTGGCTACCTTATCTGCCAAAACCAACAGGAACTTCCAAATCCAGGCTTTAAATTTATTTTCATAATAAAATTAGTTTCATATATACTTACAAGTAGTCATATACCTAACGTTTCTACTCGCACAGCAGCCTTTTAAAAATTCGCGACAGCGATTCTATTGTTTTATTTAGGTGACGAGCGCCACCCACTAACGAGGAACACTAGGAACAACCAGCCAATAATCTCACTTTGTTTGTGCCCTTATGTCCATGAGAAGGAGGGGGCAGGCTCTGATTTCGAAATTACTTGGAAAGTATATATGAAAATATAATTTTCATATAAGTAACTTACCAAGTAATTACATAGATGAATCCCACATTGAATGGAGGTGCAATATATGGACATATTTTACCCTAAAACATGAAGTGTGGTATAATGTCTTGCAAATAGAAAATTTGGCCAGCATTGATATAATGCTTTTTTTTCCCTTACCTGTTAAAAGAGCTACTGCAGGTGAATACTGCCTCTGATTGATGTTCATCTTAACCTATAGTGGTGGGGGGGTTAAGCCATGGGTCACTTCTACTTCAGTGGGAGCTTTGCAGTGGAGGAAAAGCCTGACGGCCAGCAAAGCACACAAAAGTGCCCTTCCCCTGGGCACAATACCATTGTTACATGATGATTCTCACAAATGGCAGTGGCAGCGATTGCCGAGACCAGCAGCAACAGCCACTTCTGGCACACACTGCTGGACCATGAATTGTGTTCCATACAGGAACAGAATCACGTAAGATCAGGGAATCATATTTCACAAGATTGTGACATTTTTTCATTCATGAAAAGCTTTATAACTGTGCTGAAACAACCTCAAGTAAATGTGTGTTAGATTACAGTCAACTTCACACCTGCTTTTGAGCTAATAAAGTAATGAATGTTGTAATAAGCTTTTTATTAAAGCCAATTTGACATTGAATTCATGTAGCCTAATAAACTTGCATGTAGGGTTACTGTCAGTCCATATAACCATGGTTAAGTCTGAGAATTTTCCTTATTACTACTACTACAATGTACATAGTATCACATGGCCTATCCCTAGGGCTGCTGCACTTTTAAGTGTAATGAAGTGTTATACTGTTATTCAGCATGTCATCAATAAGTACTCAAACTTCCTTGTATGCAGAGGACTCAGCTGAATTTGATCTGCCTGAACACATAAAAGGTAGTAGGCTATTCTTCAATTTTACCATTATCATTCTTACCATATATACATACTTCAAATCTATATTGCATTATAACTTTAAAAGTAAACTTTACCAACGAGCCAGTCTACCAGGGTTGATCATCAAATAACCACGGGTAGCCTACCATAGCTTAGCAAAGGTAGTCTAACTTAGCATAACCCTCAGGAATGCTGATTTCTTCTATCTGTCCCTCTCCACACACTGTGAAATACAGCTCAAGTCTTGGCTAGCTATGAAAGTCTAAGTTATTCTTACAGGCTAGCCTAACTCAGACTGTACTACAAAGCAAATAAGTATGTTGAATTACAAGTCAGTATGGCTGTGACACATTGCATAGCTTTATATATGTACCTCCTGGTAATAATTGCATTTGAAGCTGCACAAATAGCTTCTACGCCATGGTTCAGATGCTTTGATCTGGTTCTGTAAAGTACATAAAGTGTACTTTCCCCTGAATCACAACTGTATGCATATGAATTGGTGCAAATTGTAATTACATAGTTTCTCTTATAAGATGTGCAAGTAGCCTTGTAGGTTCAAATATGCCTTAAAAATGTCTGCCGGTCAGTGTAGGAAGCCTGTTGTTAACGTGTGATTCTGGACTGATTTTTGTCAATTTTGTGTTTAAAATTTCCTGAAACTGTAGATGGGATAATGAGCCAAACTATGGATCACATATTGCAGCTAGCAGTTTCTGCCAAAGAACTTTTTCAAACCTCCTAGTATGCATGAGTTTAAGTTTCTGCAACAGACTATGAAGTACAAAATATGTTAAGAGGCAACAATGTGGCTACTAAAAAAAGATTTAGTCAAATAAGAAGTAACCAGAAGGGGCAATCTGGCATATGCATCAGCACTGACAACAACAAGATTTATACAACCCTGCAAACTACAATAGTATCAGATACAGTAAATTTTTAAATCCAATAAAATTATTGTAGATGCTATTGAATATTGGCTGATAAGTAACAGGCTATTAAACCTAGGCTATTATTATATCATTATGACTGTGGATCAAGCTTATATGGGATGGCAGTGTTGAGATGACAATTATTTTCACATCCTGTTGTCAAATTTTACCGCATGTCAGTTTGACCCATGAGTAAAGAACAATAATAATTAGTTCTGACTCTAGAGTAAAACTGTAAATTTATGGTGGTAAGAAAGGCAGATAACGTCAGCACATTGGTTAACTTTATTGCTCAAGCAGACAGAATAAACATTTTTATTTCTACATATAGTACACATTACCCTTGGTAAACGAATAAATATTTTTACTTCTACATATAGTGCACATTGCCCTTGGTAAATGCTGCAAAGATAATTTACCAATCTTCAAAGACAGCTGAGAAAATTGACTGTCAATGCAGCATGACCAGAATGTAGTTGCCATATCTACAAAATTTTATGGCTTAACTATAGAAGAAATATAACAGCAAATTCAATTATTTTCATTTCTGCATACAGTACATATTGTATACAGTAAATGGTGCATATAGCATTTGACAGTCTTGATAGACAACAGAGAAAACACATTTTAAAGATTACAGGGTTGCGTCAGTGTTTACATAATAATCATTGCATTGCGATGGTGCCAGGCAGTGCATGTCACAAAATGGTTTGGCTGCTAATATAGGCTGTCCAATCTCTCCACTCTATATCTATCACACCAAATACTGGCTCTCTTCCACTGGGCGCTCTGGAGAAAAGTGTTCCAGGCTGTCCCACTAGCTACAAGAAGGCTGGGTACTACACCAAGTCTCCTTGAACCACTTACAGACTCGTTGGGAAAGTGCCACAGGCACCTCGTCCAGACTGGAATCCATAACACTAGAGGATAACTGATGCATATTCATTTGGACGCTTTTCCAATGGCTGTCCGCTCGATTGTCCATGGACAAACCCCACCGACATCCCTTGGACTTCCAGTATGCATCCTCCCAGGTTTAGAGAAGTCTGACAGGGACCGTCTTGGAGTGATGGTAGGACGAACAGCCACCTCCTCCACTGACGCTGCACTTGCACCTTTATCACTTACTTTGTCCTTCAGGACCTTAACGGATGCCCCTAACTGGGCCATAGTATTCACTAAGGGACCTAATTCCTGGTCAAATCTGGCTTCGAGACTGGCAATGGGATTGGGGTCAGAAGCATGGGAGCCAGGTAAAGGAATAGGTGGTGCAGTCAGAGGGCTGATAATGGAAGGAAAGGCTTTACAGATGTTAGCTAAATTCCTAGCTTTGGCTCTAACAGCCACCTTTCTTTTCCTGTGCCTCTCAAGCTTGTCTAAATGAACCTCTGATACCATCCACTTTCCCTGATCCCAGTCCCAGCATTCAACACAAATCAAATTATCTGTGCATACTTGTCACCTAGAATTTATATAGATGGTATGAGAATTGTAAGAGGCCTTCATCAGTCTAGTCTTGCAGCCTTTGCTGCAAAAATGAATAATAGATGCACTAGAGTCACACATCATCCATGAAAAATAGTCTTAATCAGTGAAAATTCAGGTCCTAAAAACCCTAAACTAACTATAAATAGCACAAAGGCTACCAAGAGCAAGAATACTTCACCAATATGGGAAGAAAACACCATCATACGGCAACAAAACTCCAAAACAAAGCTGCTCATACAACTGAAGCTCAGTCATTAACAGGCAGAAACAAATAGAGCTCATCAGCTGTGTTGTACCTAATCAATCCTGAAAGAGGGTGGGGCCAGTCACCTAATCTAAAATAACAGAAGCACTACTGCGTATTTCAAAATCTAAGCTGCCACACGAGTTGAAAAATTAGCTACGTAATTACTTGGTAAGTTTGGTAAGTTACTTTTATGAAATCTATCAATCAAGACTTGTATGGATCCTCCCAAACAAGGTTACAAAAAGATCTGACACGGCAGATGAGAACAAATCATTATCTGGATACAAATAAAATGACAGCCACCTAAATGGTTGTGTGGGACAAACTCTTACCAAAGCTGTGATGATCTGAAAGGATAAACCGTGACTAGGGCTTAACTGTGAGGACATGAGCCACTTACATAAGAGGCCAACTCTGTTGACATTTGTGGAATAATGAAGGCCTTGACTTGTCCCAATCTGACTAGCCAAGGCTGGCATAAGGATTTAAATGAAACCACAGTTAAAAATATTTTCAAATATTGTGGAGATTATTATCATTGCAAATGCCCACACAAGCAACCTTCAAGTTCTTCAGAAAACTGACCCCTTCAACTGAGAATACAGAGCAAAACAATTAGAGAATACAAAGCAAAACAATTAGAGAATACAGAGCAAAACAATTAAAGTAAAAATGAACACCTAAGGTAATGCCAATTCAAAAGAGTTCCCATACTGAATGAATCTTGTCATATCTCAAACATCAAGAGTGAAATGTGGAAGCAACAGCTGAAAACCTAAACCCTCATGTATCCAAACCTGATGAAAGAAAAGCAGTTGACTACATATAAGTAATGAAATGTGGAGGCCTTAGAAATAAAGCTACACATCAGAGAGGCCAAAACCAAGACCAAGATATTTCTATAAATAGAAATCCCCCCAAAACACGCAAAATCTTACCCCCTAGCCACCATCTACTTTACTCCTTAACCTTGTAAACAAATGACCAGAATCCCTCTAACTTGCAGTTATGAAGCACAACCACTAATCTCCACCTACAAAAGGAACGACAAAACCAACAGACCAAGTTCCCTCTTAAAACAAATTGATTAATAAAGATGACGTGACCTGTCTGGGGAGGCTGATCTATTGGGCAGACCAGATTGAAAAGGCAAACAAAACTTGATATAGTTGTACAGAAAATATTTCTTCATGGAAAAAATGAGATGTAAGGGCAATTCCTTCCTAAAACTCAATGAAAAGTAATCAGGTATCATTGCTACCAAATAACTAGCTTCTTCTTTAGCAAGTCATTATATAAATGGGATCTCTTGAAGTCAAGGCAATTTAGTCTTGATATAGAATGAAACCCTTAAGGGCAAAGCTTTCCATTCATAAAGGGTGTCTGACAGTTTTAAAGTAAAAAGCTAGTGAAAATAAACATAATATTCCAGTACGTATAATGGGAAATGTTATGCACAAACTATTGAAATCCCGAATAGGGATAAAGCTGGGAAGACGACGACGATTGAAATCCCAATATAATATGGATGAAGAAAGAAAAAATATGAAAAGCTATGAGAGCAAAATCAATAGTTTGTAGGAACAAAGGCGGCAAGCTGCTGTTTGTTGGAAGATATACTGGAATTGCTAGCCTTGTTGCCACCAGAGGCACTGCCCAAAGGGATGCCTGACCAAGTGAGGGTTCTTCTTTCTTTTGTGTGGGGAGCTGCTGTCAACTGCAGGACTGAGCATAAGTAAACTGATAGGGTTGGTTTAAAAAACAAGAGGCTTGACACTTTACAAGGACACCCAATATAATTATGAACTACAGCATTCTTTTACTGGCACACAAAGTTAGGAAATCTTACTGTTGATCAGCAATCAAAAAACTTCAAAAGATAACTGCAATTGCTAAAACAAGCACCAAACACACAACACAGCTGCACAAAATTACAATCTTCACAGGAGGCAAAAATCACTTAAAAGCTAGCAATGACTGGACATATATGAGGATAAAATGCAGCAATAAACACAAAAGCTTATCTACCTACATTGTCTAGAAATCAACAAATTTCCTAATTATTCAAGCTCAACAAAGGTGATGAAATACATTACATTTAATTCCTCTTGTACAGCCATCATGTGAGGAGTACTGAGGACTTCACAGCGCTGTCCCAGAATTCACTGCAGATGCAATCTTGAACGATCAATCATTTTCACAGCCAGTAACTCCTGCTCAGAAATACAAATACGTAAACATTCCTGATCATGAGTGAAGACTCAGTGATGTTCGAAAGGCAGCCAAGTTTGAATGAAATCAAGCTCTGATGTTTTCTGAAAAATTGAGAGGATTACTTCAGTTAAAAGCCCTTTTTAATCAATGTTCAATAACTTCAAAATAAATATAATAAACAGAGAGTAAGACCCTGTGCTGGCATAAGGCCAGCTTAATCTCCCACTCCAACAACAATTGTTGGGATGCCACCTAGCTGATGGGCTGTAAGTCCATCAGCTAGATTTATGAAAACTTTACTTTGGAATAAAAAAAAATTGTGGGCATTGTGCACATTTAAAGGAATTAATGATGATAACTGCTGACTGCAACATAAATCAAAGTTATGTTTATTACTTACAACATTTCATGGTATACAAAATACAGTCAGCATTGAAGAACAATAATATAGCCAATTACGTAGGTACTTGAATTATAAATTAACCTCAAGTACCAAAAGGAATCCCTCAATAACTGAACACAATGGTCAAAGAAAACATTAATCCATGATGACATAGCATCCTATGCTAGGTTAGGCTTGCATTTTGCTCAATTTATACAAGGTGCCCACTCGACTTTACAACCCTGGTTTACTGTATTATTAGAAAAAAGGCATACAAGATATGAGTAACCCAAGAATTTCCAACAGAAATTAATGGTAAATTCATCAAAATTACATCATAAACTATCAGAAAGCACTATAATAATTCATAAACTATCTGGAAAAAACGGCAATGGATATCTTGCTGTGTCACGGCAGGCTACGTATTTGACTATTTAGCCAGCATCTCCGGTGCACATGCACAGTTGATTATTTTCGGCCTTTGGTATCTACTTGCATGTAAATGGGATGCACCCACAGCTTGTTTTGTTTTGCCATGAATCGGAAAGAAATCATATGCAATTTTGCTGGAATCCGACAGATAGGTACATAATGCCGGTTTTGGCATAAATTGGCCATGAACCGGCAAACCAGTACAGATTGGTATTTATTTGGTTTTAAGGTCAATTGTTCATAGAACAAACTAAAGAAATGGTTATTCAATAATTATTTACCCAATTTAGAGAAATTTTGTTTCCTTTAACCAGATATCAATTACGTAGTCGTATCCCAATAAATTACTATGGAAAAATATAAGGCAAAAATTATAAATTGTATTTTTATCAAAATAATTCTTATCTGTATTCATACTAGAAGTACAAACATTATTAAGAGTGAAAATTATGACATCACTGGCTTTAAATGGCACAGCCAGCTAAATTGTCAGATATGTAGCCTGCCATGATACGGCAAATTTCCACTACGGAATAAAAAAAAAAAAAATGACATTTTTATAATAATATAAAGTTTCACTTAATTACCCGGTGGTTACATCTAGCTGTCGTCTCCTGACGTCACGGCAGAATTTGAAATTCGCGGTAAAGCTAATAGTTTGACAGGTGATCCCTCTACTCCCGCCCTCTACTGGGTACCAGGAACCATTCCAACAATAAATCAGAAGTTTCATGCCTACCTGTCCATATGAGGGGAGGAGGGCGGGCTTCGTTATGTAACCACCGGGTAAGTATAAGTGAAACTTTATATTATTATAAAAATGTCATTTTCACTTATATAACTTACCCGGTGGTTACATCTAGCTGATTGACACATTTAGGTGGTGGGACAATGGCAGCTAAAATAACAACGGTTGGAATTATCCGAAGATATAGGTTCCTTACCTTTAAAGACCGCTGACTCAGTGGTTACTGCCTCTGTAGTCTGCTGGCCTTTATTGTACCGACAGGATATATGGATCCGTGTGCTGGACACAATAATAAGTACTTGCCGTTGAGGACGTGACCGTAACGGACAAGACTATAATGCCCCTGCTCAGGGCGCAGTACAAATCACCACAAAATACAATGAAAAACGAGGGATCACCACAACCAGTTAAGAAATACACCAAGACATTAAAAGACTGAAAGATACTCCAAAAAACTCCCTGTATCTTCAGACAACCTTAAAATACAAAACCATAATCAAGGAGAAAAGTTAGTGAGGATGGGATACATCCTTCTCTCCCTCACCCAATACTGTGTCAGTCACAATGAATGGCCCCAATGTACTGCAATTCTCATATGTGGTTTGCAAATCTGTCAGATAATGAGATGCGAAGACAGAATTGCTTCTCCAATATGTAGATTTAATAATGTCTTTCAAAAACAGATTACGTCTAAAGGCCATAGACATAGACACTGCTCTAATTTCATGAGCTTTGACTCTAAACACTTTGATATCTGAGTCCCGACATTGTCCGTGTGCCTCAGAAATCAAATTCCTTAAAGAGAAGGAGAGCGCATTTTTAGAAAGAGGACGAGAAGGATCTTTCACTGAACACCACAGGTTATCACTCTTACCTCTTATACCTTTGGTCCTTTGCACATAATGTCTAAGTGCTCTCACTGGACAGAGAAGACATTCAGGCTCATTAGGCTCCACTAACTCCGAAATGTTCTTTATAGAGAAAGAACGAGGCCAAGGACGTGAGGGGTCTTCATTCTTAGCCAAAAAACCCAGCATTGATGAGCAAATGGCATTGCCCTTAGCAAATCCAACTCTCTTATCAATAGCATGCAGCTCACTGATTCTTCTAGCTGATGCTAAAGCACAAAGAAAAAGTGTCTTTCTAGTCAGATCTCTAAAAGAACTAGAGGAGATCGGTTCGAATCTATCGGACATCAGCCATTTAAGAACTACATCCAGGTTCCAAGCTACTGTTCTTGATTCCTTTGTCTTGGTCGTATCAAAGGAACGAATCAGGTCTGAGAGGTCTTGATTATTAGAAATGTCTAATCCTCGATGTCTGAACACAGAAGACAACATAGCTCTATAATTCCTAATCGTCTGGGTAGAAAGCTTCTTATTCTCACGAAGAAAAAGAAGGAAGTTAGCTAACTAAGCTATAGAGGTCTTAGAAGACGAAATTCCTTCTTCTTTGCACCATGCTCTGAATTGGACCCACTTAGCTTGGTACACTCGATCAGAGGATTCTCTTCTGGGTCTAGCAATAGCCCTTGAAGCTCTCTTTGAAAATCCTCTCTTTCTGAGGAGATGCTCGACAGTCTGAAGGCGACTAGTCGAAGAGCGGACAAGTTGTGATGGAACATCAGAAAGTGGGGCTGTCTGAGTAGATCCTTCCTTAACGGTAACTCTCTCGGAAAGTCCGTCAACAGCTGCAGTAGGTCCGGAAACCATTCCCTGGCCGGCCAAAAGGGGGCTATCAGAGTCATCCTGACGCTCTGATGACCTCTGAACTTTGTCAGAACTAGTCTTAGCATTTTGAAAGGCGGAAAGGCATAAAGATCTAGATTTGACCAGTCCAGAAGCATGGCATCCACTGTAAATGCCTCCTCATCTGGAACTGGGGAGCAATACAGTGGTAGACGAGCTGTCTTGTTCGTGGCGAAGAGATCCAACTCAGGACATCCCCAAATCCCCCAAAGCTTCTTGCATATTTGAGGATGTAGAGTCCACTCTGTGGAGAGGACTTGTCCTCTCCTGCTGAGAATGTCTGCCTTTACATTCTTCGAGCCTTGAATAAATCTTGTGCTCAAGACAACCTTGTTCTCTTTCGCCCAAATGAGTAGGTCTCTCGCTGCCTCGCATAGAGAGAACGAGTGTGTCCCCCCCTGTTTTTTTATGTAAGAGAGAGCCGTGGTGTTGTCTGCTTGAACCAGCACTACTTTCCCTCTTACCTCTGTTTGGAAGTGCATTAGAGCCAAATGAATCGCCTTCAACTCTTTCAGATTTATGTGCCAGCTTCTCTGATGAATCTGCCAAAGTCCTGACACTTCCTTTCTCCCCAGAGTAGCTCCCCACCCTTTGTCTGATGCATCTGACAAGAGCGTAAGGTTGGGGCTCAACTGGCTTAGAGACATGCCTTCCTTCTGATTTCCACCAAAGGAGGTCCTGCTTGAAGGAGTCTGGGAACTTCTTCCTTTGCCACTTCTGGTTCAAGTAAAATTGAAGTGGTCTCATGTTGAGCCTGCCCAGACTTACAAATTGTTCTAGCGAGGCCAAGGTTCCTAAAAGGCTCATCCACTGATTCGCCGAGCAAGTTTGTCTGACGAGAAATTCGTTTATCTTGTTCAGGCAAGAGTCGATTCTTTGGCGAGACGGAAAAGCCTGAAAAAGAACTGAATTCAGTCTCACTCCTAAATAAACTATCTCCTGAGAACGAGTGAGACACGACTTGTCCTTGTTGACTAACAAACCTAGGCTGTCCGTCAGCCTTAAAGTCTTTTGTAGGTCCTCCACACACTTCTGTCTGGAACTTGCCCTGAGAAGCCAATCGTCTAGATACATTGAGATTCGTATCCCGTCCAGATGAAGCCACTTTGCTACTGACGACAGAACTCTGGTGAACACTTGTGGAGCTGTCGACAGGCCGAAGCAGAGGGACCTGAACTGATAAATGCAGCCCTGGAACACGAATCTCAGGAATCTTCTCGATTCCGAATGAATCGGAATATGAAAATAGGCGTCCTGAAGGTCTATGGAAACCATCCAATCTCCTGGATGAAGCGCTGCTAATACCAACTGGGTCGTTTCCATAGAAAACTTTGTCTTCAGGACAAAGACGTTCAGGGCACTGACGTCCAACACCGGTCTCCGACCCCCGGTGGCCTTCTTTACAAGGAAAAGGCGATTGTAAAATCCTGGTTCCTGAGAAGAGTCCACTAACTCTATGGCCCTCTTTGCCAGTAAGGCGAGAACTTCTTGATGGAGGGCGGCAAATTTTTCGGAGTTCTCCAAGTAAGCTGATAAATTCACAGGAAATTCTGTGAGAGGGGGGTGCTTGATGAACGGAATGGTGTACCCTTCCTTCAGGACCTGGACCGTCCAAGGATCCGTTCCGAGATGAAACCAGGTCTGCCAGAAAAGGTGTAATCTGGCTCCTACTGCTGTGTGGAGGACTATGGGCCTACTTCTTGATGGAAGAGGGAGTGGTTTTAGACGAGGCTCGACCTCTCCCACGAAACCTGGAGAAAGATCGAACGGAAGCTCTCCCTCGAAATGGTTTAGGAGCTTAATGAGGGAGCACTCCGAGAAGCGGAAAGAACCGGAGCTATTTTCCTGGGCTTCTTCACTGACTGTGATAAAAGATCCTGGGTCGCTTTCTGTGTTAAAGATTGAGAGATCTCGCTCACAATCTCTTGCGGAAAAAGGTGCTTCTTGTCCAAAGGAGAGAAGAGCAAGGCAGACTTCTGGTTCGATGAGACCCCTTTCGACAAGAAGGAGCATCAAATCTGTCTCTTCTTCAAGACTCCAGAGGCGAAAATGGCAGCGAGCTCCGAAGCTCCATCACAGCTGCCTTTATCGATACAATCCAGTACAGAGGCCAAATCTTTCAACTGCTCCTCCGAAAGTCCAAATGACTTGACTTTCCTGGCCAGCAAAGCAATGGCCCAATCCAGGAAGCTAACAACTTCAAAAACACGGAAAACACTCTTGCAAAGATGACCCAGCTCATTTGCCGAAAAGAAAATCTTAGCAGTATTAAGGGCTGATCTACGAGAAGAGTTCACGAGACTAGAAAAGTCTCCCTGAGCGGAGGCAGTCACACCCAGGGAAAAAACTTCTCCGGTGTCATACCAGACACGGCTCCTTGACGAAAGTCTCGAAGGGGGAAGACAGAAAACATTTTTCCCCTGTTCCCTCTTCTCCAAAAGCCAAGCGTTAACTTTCTTGATAGCCTTCTTAGCCGAAATCGAGAGGACGAGACGCGTGAACGAGGACGAGGCGTCAGGCTTACTGTCCTTTTTCCACTGCGAACTAGGAGAAACTGGAACGGAAGGCACAAAAGAATCTCCAAAGTTGTCAACGAAGGATCGTAAAAGAAGCTTATACCCCGACAAATGCTTGTCTTTTTCTGTAAGTACTTCTCCTTCTTCTTCCAAATCCGAAGCTTCCTTCGACGAAACTGGAGAACATTCCATCTGAAGAGGAATCCTGTTCGGCGAAGTCACACCATAATGCGCCCGAGGCGGGAGCGAGAAAGCAGGAGAAGACGTCTGAGCCTGTACTGAGACGAATCCGGGAGGCTGAGCTGGCGGCTGCGTTGGCGGCTGAGGTGGCTCTCGAGCGGGAGCCTGACGTGGCGCCATAGACGGAGTCAGTAAAGGAGTCTGACCAGGAGCCTGAAGCGGCGTCTGAAGAGGAGTCACATGGAGAGTCTGAGCCTGAAGAGGCGACTGAATAGGAGCCTGCGAAGAGGGCTGCACAGTAGTCTGCGGAAGATGTAAGGCGGTCGGGAGCGCATTTGGGGACGAAAGAGACTTGCCAAAAAGCTCCAAAATACTGCCTAACTTGGCATTCATCTGTTCAAACACCGAAGGTTGAGGATCCACCGACGTAGAAGGCGCGGGAGGAATAGAAGGATGAGCCACAAACACGTCTGGAGCCGCAGGAGTTATCACTTGAGGAGGCTCTGGGGAAGGCTCCGAAGGAGTGTGCTTGTTCGGCTTCTCCACTTCTATGAGAGAAGGGCGATAAATCAAAACCGCTGGAGAAAAAGCTTCAGGCTCCTCCCAAAAACTACAGGAAGGTTCGGCAGCCGCCACCTTCTTGGGAACCACAGCAGGCGAAACATCACGAGACCTTTTCAGTGGTCTAGAAGTCTTATGACGCCAACCTCTATAAGAGGAAACATCTGAACTTGAGTCGCTTGACAAAAAACACTTCCTTGCAACACCTTTCCAATGGTGAGCGACAGCATCCTGGGATACGGCTACAGGATTGCTTGAGGGGATGACTGCTCGGGAGCAGATCCCGCTCGCCTCCCTTCGGTTTTCGGCATGCCTCCTCCCAGGATCTGGGGAGTTTGACAGGGGCCTAGACCTAGGAGAACGAACGGGCCGAACAGCCACCTCCTCCACTACACTTGCACTAAGTAACTTATCACACTTAAGTACCACTTCTTGCACTGCCTCACCCATTTTCTGCATAGTGGTGAGGAACGAGACAAATTTCGAGTCCATATCGGCTCGTAATACTGACACAGGATCGGGATCGGGAGATACAGAGTCGAGGGCAGGAGAAACCACTACGGGGTTAATAGGAACAGGATTAACAGAATTCAGAGGAATATCCTGGCTACTCACTGACTTAGAAGAAGATCTCTGTGAAGCCTTTCTGATTCTATCTTTTTCTAACTTTATCATATACTTTTCCAGTGCCTTCCACTCTTGAGATGTTAGAGACTTACATTCTTCACACGTATTCTCAAAAGAACATTCACGTCCCCTACAGCTAACACAAGTAGAATGAGGATCAAGTGAAGCTTTAAGAAGTCTAGTCTTACACCCACTACTACACACCCTATACTGAATAGAGCCGGTGTCAGACATCGTGAAAAAATCAAAATAATTCCTAAAAAGGACAACAATATCAAAACCAAAATAAATATAGCACTAGCAAAAAGATCAGTAAACTCAAGGTACATCACCAAAAGGAGAAAACCAAGATGATCAAATCCAAATTCCAACCAGCAGAGGAACCGTGTTATCGGTTCCGACGGCAGGAAAATGATATTGTTATGATACAATAAAGTTTTATGCATATTTACCTGGCAGGTACATATATAGCTTATCCTCTTGTCGCACTGGCAGAATTTCAAAACTCGCGGCAACCGCTAGTACACTGGTAGTTCAGGTAATGGCCACCCCATTCCCGTGGCGCTGGCGCTCGGAACCATTCCCGTTTTCCTCAGATTTTCTCTGAACCCTGTCTCCTGAGGGGAGGAGGGTGGGAATTTAATTATATATACCTGCCAGGTAAGTATGCATAAAACTTTATTGTATCATAACAATATCATTTTTATGCATGACACTTACCTGGCAGGTATATATATAGCTGATTGACACATTTGGAGGTGGGTCATAGACAGCAACATCGTCATAATTTATAAATTAACTAATTTTTTAAATTAACTAGTTAGGTTCCTTACCTGCTAAGGTAGCTTGACTTCGTAGGTTCCTGCCTCTTAGCCTGCTAAACCTTAGTAGCTCTCAACTAGGATGTGACCTGTTTGTTGAGAAAGCTAATAACAAGGGTCTGACAACTGGACATGACCAATCTGCTGACAGAGAACCCTAGCCCTCATTTACCACGGGCATTCATGCTAGGAAAGTTAATCACCTGAACCACACACAAACACTATAACAAAACACTACACCAAAAAACTGAGCAGGTAATAACCTTCTCAGACAACCATAAAAACACTATAACCTAATTAAAATAATAGCCTAGCATGTTAGTAGGTTATGGGGTGGAAACTCCTTTGCCCAGTACTGTACCTGAGGATACGTACGGGCCTAACGTTTGACAATTATCAAAAGTTGTCTTCACGTCTCTTAGGTAATGCGAGGCAAATACCGAATTTGTCCTCCAAAACGTAGAATCTATAATGTCCTTGAGGGCTAAATGTTTTCTGAATGCCAAGGACGTAGCTACCGCTCTCACCTCGTGAGCTTTAACTTTAAGCAATCCGAAGCATTCTTCCTGGCAAAGCAAATGCGCTTCCTTAATGACTTCTCTTAAGAAAAAAGCCATAGCATTCTTAGACATAGGTCTAGTAGGATCTTTGACAGAACACCAGAGAGAACCTGAAGTCCCTCTAATGCTTCTTGTTCTTTCTACGTAATAACGTAAAGCTCTTACTGGGCAAAGAACCCTTTCCTGTTCTTGACCTACTAGATCAGCCAGTCCTGCAATCTCAAATGACCTTGGCCACGGATGCGAAGCACTGTCCATAGGTTCAAACCTATCCGTTTCTAAGAATTTGAGAACGACATCCAAATTCCAAGAAGGAGCTCTGCAAAGTCGTTCCTTCTTCGTATTAAAAGATCTGAGAAGATCTCTAAGATCTGCGTCATTGGACAGATCTAAACCTCTGTGCCTAAACACTGCAGACAACATACATTTATAACCTTTAATGGTTTGATTTGCCAAACCCACTTCCTTCTTCAGATACATAAGGAAATCTGCAATTTGGGTCACAGAGGTACTGGATGAAGAAATCTTCCGATTCTTACACCATTTGCGGAAGTTCTCCCACTTCGACTGGTACACTTTGATAGTTGAAGGTCTTCGTGCTCTCGCAACTGCCTTCGCTGCTTCTCTAGAAAACCCCCTTGCTCTGACAAGTCTTTCGATAGTCTGAACGCAGTCAGACCCAGAGCGAGGGTGTTCTTGTGGAACCTGTCGAAGTGGGGTTGTTTGAGAAGATCTACTCTCGTGGGTAGACTTCTTGGAGAATCCACTGTCCATTCCAGTACCTCTGTGAACCACGTTTGGGCCGGCCAGTAAGGAGCTATTAGAGTCAGCCTTGTTCCTTGACTTTCTCTGAATTTCTTTATTACCCTTCCTAAAATCTTGAACGGGGGAAATGCGTACACGTCTAGCCCCGTCCAATCTAGTAGGAAGGCATCTACTGCGACTGCAAGAGGGTCCGGGACTGGAGAACAGTAGTTCAGTAACCTCTTCGTCGTTGCGGTAGCGAAAAGATCCACCACTGGCCTGCCCCAAAGCTTTCACAGCCTCTGGCATACTTGATGATGCAATATCCACTCCGTGGAAAGCACTTGTCCCTTCCTGCTCAACAGGTCCGCTCTGACGTTCTTCTCCCCTTGAATGAACCTGGTGAGCAGGGTGACGTTTTTCTCTCTCCGACCACAGAAGAATCTCCTTCGCTAAGTTGCAAAGAGAAAACGAGTGGGTCCCTCCTTGTTTTCGTATGTATGCCAGAGCTGTGGTATTGTCCGCGTTGATCTGCACCACTTTGCCGCTGATCCACGGTCTGAACGCTTTCAGAGCCAAGAAGATCGCCATCAGTTCCTTCCTGTTTATGTGCCAAGCTTTCTCTTCTTCGTTCCAAAGGCCTGACTCCTCTCGAGGGCCCAGCGTCGCTCCCCAGCCTGCGTCTAACGCGTCGGAAAATAATATCAGGTCTGGGTTCCTCTGCTGGAGTGACGTACTCTCTGTAACCTTCCCTGGGCTAGCCACCACTTTAGTTCCTCCTTTATCTTCAAAGGAATTGGAACAAACAGGAAGGAATCTGGGTTGCCGATCTTCTTGGCCAGACTTCGTTCAGAAAGAACTGTAAGGGCCTCATGTGAAGTCTCCCTAGGGAAATGAACCATTCTAATGAAGAGAGTCCCCCCAGCAGGCTCATCCACTCTCTCGCCGAGCATTGGTCTTTCGATAGGAATTCTTGCACTTTCCGAAGGCACATGGTCTGCCTTTCGGGTGACGGAAAAGCCCGAAAAGTCACTGAGGATATCAGAATCCCCAAATAAACTAGCTCCTGTGTGGGGCTCAGATGTGACTTTTTCAGGTTCACCATCAGACCCAGCTGCTTTGTTAAATCCAATGTGAGGTTCGTGTCCTCCAGACATTGCTGCTTTGATTGTGCTCTTATGAGCCAATCGTCCAAGTAGAGAGAGACTCTGACTCCTAACAAATGAAGCCGCTTCGCCACGTTCGTCATCATCCTTGTAAAGATTTGAGGGGCCGTGCAAAGCCCGAAGCAAAATGCTCTGAATTGATATATCTTGTCCTGGATCATGAATCTCAAATATTTCCTGGACCTTGGATGAATCGGAATATGGAAATATGCATCCTGAAGGTCCAGTGTTACCATCCAGTCCCCTGGTCGTACCGCTGCCAGTACTGAATCTTTCGTCTCCATCGTAAACTTGGTCTTTTCTACGAACAAGTTTAGCTGACTTACGTCCAGTACTGGCCTCAAACCTCCTGATGACTTCGGTACCAGAAAAAGACGGTTGTAAAAACCTGGGGATTCGTGATCCAGAACAGGTTCTATGGCTCCCTTCTCTAACATACTGACAACTTGATGCCAAAGAGCCTCTCTCTTCTCTAAATCGATGTAATGAGCCCCTAGGGCTCTCGGAGCTGTAGCGAGAGGTGGTTTCTTTAAGAAGGGGATCTTGTAGCCTTCCTTCGCTACCCTTACAGACCAAGGATCCGCTCCTTTGTTTTGCCAGACTTCCCAGAAGTCTAAAAGTCTGGCCCCAACACACGTCTGGAGGACTTCTAAATCATTGTTTGGTTGAGGTTTTCGAACCTCTTTTGGCTGGAACTCTTTTCCCTCTAAAGGCTGGTCGGGAAAAAGTCCTACCCCGAAAGGGCAGCTGTGCTGTCCTGGTTTCCTTCGGTGTCTTCTTCACTACCTTAGCGGGTAAATACTTCCTTACTGAAGACGTCAGCAGATCCTGCGTAGCCTTCTGAGTAAGGGAAAGTGCGATATCCTTAATGATATCCTGTGGAAAAAGTTGTCCTGAAAGTGGGGAGAACATCAACTCCGACTTTTGCGCGTTCGAGACTCCTTTCGCAGCGAACGAGCACAAAAGATACCTCTTCTTTAGAACGCCTGCTGTAAACAGTGAAGCAAGTTCATTAGCTCCATCCCTTAAGGCTTTATCCATACAGGACATGATACTTCTAGGCAAATCCGAGTCTGAAGAATCTCCCATCTCTGCAGTCCGAGCCAATGCACCCAACGACCAATCAAGAAAATTAAAAACTTCAAAAGTCCGATATATACCCTTGAGTAAATGGTCGAACTCTGAAGAAGTCGACCACACTTTGGCTGCGTGTAAGGCATGCCTACGGGAGCTGTCCACTATATTAGAAAAGTCTCCCTGGGAGGAGGCAGGAACTCCCAGGCCAAGACTTTCCCCCGTAGCGTACCAAACACCAGACTTCGAAGCCAATTTGGCCGGTGGGAAAGCAAAAGAAGTCTTCCCCGACTCACTCTTCTCCTTCAACCACTCATTAACACGTTGAAGGGCTTTCTTCGCTGAAATCGACAAGGTCATTTTCAAAAAAGAAGATTTCTTGGGTGTTTTCGTCTTCAAAAATTGAGATAGAGGAGATGGCGGGGCTGAAGGTTGAAAATCTCCTTCAAACAATGAAAGGAGGCACTCGGTTAGCTTCTTGTAGTCCGAGGAAGGAGCTTCCACATTCTTGTCCTCTTCCGAAAACTCAACAAAGTCTTCCTCCTGAGAAGAAATATCCTGAAACCCAAGATCCTGATGACTCTCCATAGCGGGATCCTTATCCACAGTTTGCCTGGAGAGCGAATGCGGAACTGCCTCCTTGTAAAACCCCTCTCTTCCTTGTCGGAAAGATGTATCCACATGCTGCCGCCTGCGTCCTGCGTCCTCCGTAACGTTTGCGTCCACCATGCGTCCATCACTCTTCCTCTTGCGTCCTGCAGTGTCGGAGATACGTCCTTCCTATAGGACATACTGCGTCCTGGGTTACGAGAAGATCCCGCCTGAGAACGAGGAGGCAACTGTACGTCCTGTGTCCTCTTGGAAGACTTAACCGGGAGAGACGAGTCCTTACGTCTAGCCGAAGGTTGTTCGGGCTTTTCCCATGATTTAACAATCACTGCTAATTTCTCCTGCATGTCTCACAGAACTTCCTTAGTCTCCGCTTCCTTACGAGACTCCTGAGGCGGAGGAGAACGAGGACGCACTGGGCTAAAACGGAGAGGCAAGCGATCCTGACGTCTACGTAGCAGTTTCTCTAAAAGGGGAAACACCGCTCATCGCACAGTTAGTCACCTCTAAAGGACGCGAAATCCTCTTCCTCTTGATAGGGATTGCTTCTTCATCCTCCGATGAAAAAATCTCAGGGCTACTCCAACCTTCTTGTTCAAAAAACCTTTCATCCTGTGATGAGGTCGGCACGCATGACCTCTTGAGAGGACGCGATACTTCCACAAAACGCCTACTCCTTCCTGAAGTCGAACTATCCGACGAATAAACGCACTTCCCAGTATCGCCTTTCATATGGCGTACTGCTGCAGCCTGGGACGCCACAGGACTGCCTGAAGGGACGCCTGATCGAGAGTAAACCCCTCTCGCCTCCCTTCGACTGTCGACATGCCTTCTCCCTTGGGTCTGGGAGCTTGACAGAGGTCTAGGTCTAGGAGCACGAGAGGGACGATCAGACGCCCCCTCCACAACACTGTCATTAAACACTTCCACTTTGTCCGTTAACCGTTTAATCTGATCTCCCATGGACGCAAGGGCAGCGAACACTTTCACAATTTGTGGATCAGTAGTATCTCAGAATTACAGCAACGGGCGCAGGAGAAACCTGAGGGGAAGGTGCTACATCTACATGGGAATGAGCTGGAGAAGACACAGGCAAAGATTCATTCATAGGTTTACTCGAAGAACCAGATCTCTCACTTCTAGAAACTGACCTTCTCACCCGATCTTTTTCTAGTCTCTCTACATACTTAACAAGAGCCTTCCACTCTTTCTCATTCAGGCACTCACATTCATTGCACCTATTATCCCACGTACATACAAACTCTCGACACTTCTTACATACAGTATGGGGATCTACCGATGATTTCGGCAGTCTCACTTTACACCCTTCTTTCACACAAACTCTAAACATACTCCCTGAATCAGACATACTAATGCAAGATCAATTGCGATTGCCAAGCTAACTTCGTGAATACGATACCAATATCCAAAAAGTCAGTCAACGAGCAGGAAATTCTATCAGAGAACCAACAACGATGTTGCCGGTTCGGCTGGCAGAGAAAATCTGAGGAAAACGGGAATGGTTCCGAGCGCCAGCGCCACGGGAACGGGGTGGCCATTACCTGAACTACCAGTGTACTAGCGGTTGCCGCGAGTTTTGAAATTCTGCCAGTGCGACAAGAGAATAAGCTATATATATACCTGCCAGGTAAGTGTCATGCATAAAACTTCTGATTTATTGTTGGAATGGTTCCTGGTACCCGGTAGAGGGCGGGAGTAGAGGGATCACCTGTCAAACTATTAGCGCTACCGCGAATTTCAAATTCTGCCGTGACGTCAGGAGACGACAGCTAGATGTAACCACCGGGTAAGTTATATAAGTGAAACTACAATTTTCTCTTGGGTAGATGTAGGTAACAACTCCATGACAGGTATTTGACTTCAAAAATTACAGTTTCCTATAGTGTTTCAGTTGCTTATGAAGACTTTACCATTATTTTTAGGGGGTCTACTGTAATTTACCCACAGGGGCCAGTACTGAACACGGCAAAATACATTTGATGCCCCAATCCCTAGTGGCTGTCATATTCGCAGGACCGTTTCTTGCAGTCCATTCGGAGTTATTGCCTAGAATTAACTTCTTGTACTCAATTATATGTTGAAAAGTGATTCTGACCAAATTAAAAGCATTTTACAAGCACTCAAGGCTACAGGATATATGAAATACTACAATTACCTAGGCCTAGGCTTATAAATGAGAAAATCTTGGGTATTAACCTTACGGAGCGAGTGTGTGTGCGCGTGAGTTGGCTATGTGTGTATGTGTGCAAGAAACGCCTCTGAAGCCCGCAACCCCATCGGAGACTACCAGAAACAACTAGTTTATGGGAAAACGCCATCCTAAGGTAACAGCATGCAAAAGGCCTAACCTAACCTCACGTTGAAAGGGGTTCACGATCCACCTAAACATACCATGATCAGGTAGATCAGACATGTCCAGGCCATTGCATCCTAAACCTCCTTCATAAGGTTAGGCTATGTAACGGAAAAGCCTAGGAGCTAGGCTAGGTGGGTATCCCTAAACAAAATCCTTCATCGTAGGCCTAGGCTTCAGGTGAGACTGCAATGGCTACCCTGAAGTAGGTTAAGTGAAAAATGAAATGCAAATAAAGGTTATCAAAGGTTAGATGAGGTTTAGACATGCCCAAAGGGCTTGGGCGGTTCCTTCGAAGAGGTTCCGAGCATGTGACAGGAGCAGGAGGAGGACAGGTCCCTACGTCGTCTCACCCTGAGGATCCCTCGAGACCTGAGAACTCCCCCAAAAAAGACGCCCCTCTAGGAGGTCACAAAAGCAAAACGGGTATATACTATATATACTACTCACCCTCAAAACGAGGTCATCCTCCTCCTTACTAATATTACTAGGTAGGTCCTCCTTCTCCTCACTCCCACTCCTTCAGCAGGACTTCCTCCGAGGGTCCTTTCTATTATAAGTATCCTACGCGTGTGGAATCCCGAGGGTCTATTTCAGAACTGCTTCCGGAGCACTGCGGAGGACTTCCCTCAGAAGAAACCACCCATCACCACCTTCGAGTCGTCGTATTTCATCATTGAAATCATCTCTCGACACCAACAACGTCGCTCGAAAACCAAAATAATAATAATAATCATCCAGACACAACTGACAGCAGCGCCATGGCCGTCTGTCTCGCTAACTAACTTCAAAACACACGGGGCGCCCTCGAGCAGGTTTTTTTTTTTTCCTTTTATCGCTTTAATCGCCTTTTTTTATCCCACAACCTCAACCTAATTGTGGGTTAATAGGGTAATAATCTATCTTAGATTAATAAAATTCAATGCGTGTAAAGTCAAGGAACGTTAAATTACGATTTTTCTACTTATTTAGCTTGTGTTACGTTGATTAAAGTGGGGGTTTTATCTCGTTTATCGCCCCTTTTCTCACAACCACAACCCACACGGGAAATTTTATACTTATAATCTACATTAAGACCCATTAAGTTCAATACGTATTGTGTCCAGAAATATAAAATTTACTATTCTTTTAGTTTTTTAGCATACTAACTTCAAAATATAAGCCCAACAGAAGATTATTTTATCACTTTTATCGTGGTTATTTTTACATAACCAGAGCCCATTTCGGCGTTAATTGACTCACGGACTATATTAAATCCATTAATAAATATACTAAACTGGTCTATAAACATCAAAATTGCCATTTTTTCTAGTTATTTAACTCATTTCAGACTTCATAAAGTGTTGGTTCTTTATCTCTTCAATAGGCATTTTCCCATAACCACGCCCCATTTATAAACTTCTAGACTCAAAAACTATAACAAAACCATAAATCTATACACCAACTAATTTCAGAAACACCAAAATTACGATTTTTCTCTCTACTATTTAGCTCATCTTATGCTTTTTCAAAGTATGAGTTCATAGAAAACGTGCATCTGCCAGGATGGAATATAGAAAACGAACGGAACTCATGTAATCGCGAGCGAGCGGAAATGTGTACAAAAGTACTATCATCTTTATCAGGGTTGGTGTATCCTCTGTAAACACCACTGCTTACGATGTTATGCTGCCTATTGGCCCTGACTCATGATATATAACGTATTTTCAGCCATTTTTTTCTTATTTTAGCTTATGAGATTAGGTGCGGAAAGCGTCAACATCAAAGCGAGCTAAGCTGATTTGGTTGTGACCATCTACAACTATGTCTCTCTCAAGACCTTTTCGTTAAAAACTAGTTACCGAATAAACATTCACTCTCTCTCTCTCTCTCTCTCTCTCTCTCTCTCTCTCTCTCTCTCTCTCTCTCTCTCTCTCTCTCTCTCTCTCTCTCTCTCTCTCTCTCTCTCTCTCTCTCTGTGGGCTCTGACTCATGAAGTAAGGCGTATTTTGAGTCAATTTATTCTCATTTCAACTTGTAAAATGTAGTGTAGTCTCTCTCTCTCTCTCTCTCTCTCTCTCTCTCTCTCTCTCTCTCTCTCCTCTCTCTCATGATTGATATCAGAATTATCTAAGAAAACAAGTAAGCTTACACCTAGATGAATGACGTTTCTTAAAGACAAAATGTTACAATTAACATAAAAAAGATTACACGGACTATCTACCAGGTCTATCATGGAAGTTAGATTAGAAAGTCATAATTCAACGAATATATTGTTTTTAAGCCAGTAACAGACACAAACATTAAAGAGATATCTTGAGGATGAGGTGATAGCGTCTTCATTATCTGTAGCTCTAGATTCTCTTACAATCCAAATACAAAAACAAAGAGATAGATGACTGCGTTTGGTTTAAAGTTGAAACAAGAGATGTAACAGAGTCACTATAAGGTCTTGCAAGGCCTTGATTTTCGAATGAAGGAACTATAAGGATAAAATCTAGCTTAAAAGCAGAAAAAGAATTTAGGTAAACAATTTGCGAGAATGTTACACCAAAATGAACCTCGGTTTTCCCCGAGTTGCTTACGAAATACAAAAATGTAAGTCGCCTCTTCTTGTTTTGTTTTGCTGAGAGCTTGGCTTTATAGCCTAAATTTTATCATTCATTCACTCTTTCATTATCAGAGAGGTGATTTCAGTTGCTGGCGAACTGTCATCACTCAGTAAATTATTTATTTATCTTTAATCTTGTCTTGAAGTAAACAAACACCACCGCCTTTCTTTAGTAATACCATAGAAATATGGTACTACGCAAATGTGCACGGTAAACCTTCCCATTTTCTTTGAAGTGATTCGGGGATAAATGTAGTACTATGAACCTCGGTTACCCAGAGTTGCTTATGAAAATAAATGCCATTTCTTTCGTCTTTTTTAATTATTTACTGAAAGTTAAAGTAAGACGAAATGTCAATAAGGGATGGTGCAACAAAAGGTAGTTTAGTTGTTTTCCTCGTATCAAGGAAAAGGCAAGATTGAAGATTAATTAACCTAGTGATGCCAGTTCGCAAACCACAGCAATAAACTCATTCAAACTGAAAGAGTTGTGTAATAGGCTATTAAGCCTAGCTCCCTAACACTCTTAGCCGGGAAGTTGGTGTGGCTGGATAGCAGGACAAAGGTATCCAAAATACAGAAGAGATGAAGTATAAGTTTCTAAAAGTAGAACTGGAAGAAAGGAAGCTAAAGGGACTCTGCAAACACTCTAAGTGACTCCTACAGTGTACCACATGAAGTGGGCTGAGGGCACTAACCTTCACGAGGTCTCTGATAATGATGCAGAAGAGATATGTAATTATGTATTTGCTGACGTTTTAAGAAAACATGTTAAAATCAATGCTGGAAATATTAACAGACGTTTGTAATAACAAAATACTAAAAGTATATTAATAAAGCCGAATAATATGTAGGAGTTGGAGAGCGGTGTTCGAAGACATTGAAATCGCACAAAAAAGAAAAAAAAGCCAAGAAGGTTTACTGTAATATAAAAAAAAATTATAAATGAAATAATATTAATGAAATCAGTTGGTAAGAGACTAAGACATGTTGATGTCTCACATTACATGATGGAGAGAGCAAAGTAAAGGAATGCGAAGTAATTTTGTTAATATGGACTGAATAATAAATAAAAGGTTCTTCTCTGCAAAAGATTCATGAGAAATTACATGATTTCTTAGGACTTCGTACTGACGGGTGGATACATATATTGCTTTTGATTCTTTTGGAGAACTTTATTTAACTATCTATTTATTTATTTATTTATTTATTTATTTATCTACTTTAGAGAGAGAGAGAGAAGAGAGAGGAGAGAGAGAGAGAGAGAGAGAGAGAGAGAGAGAGAGAGAGAGAGTTCATCTCTCAACCAGTAAAAAATTTCGCAATATTACATCACTAATATATATATGTGTGTATATATATGTGTATATATATATATATATATATATATAGATATATATATATATATATATATATATATATATATATATAAACAGTTATAAGTCTTCTTTCCAGATGTGTTAAATTAGGAAACATCAGTTTCAATTTTGAGAGTAACAACACATAAAGCATAAGTTACTTCACTCTCTCTCTCTCTCTCTCTCTCTCTCTCTCTCTCCTCTCTCTCTCTCTCTCTCTTCTGTAAACGTTTAGACTAGTAGTAATCTTTACTGAAAACAAGCCAAAACAACCTCAAAATTTATTTCCAGCTTCGAAGACATTCCGATGGCGACGCCAGACAGATAAACCTGTCAGTCAGTCGTTCTAAGTTTCTATAGATACTTCAACGAGGCATTTCCTTGACATTCAGGTTATAGCGATATTATGTCAATTATTCATTATTTTATTTCACAATATAATCTCATATTTCTGTCTTGAGTCGTGCAAGTAATATTTTTTCCTTTATTGGTAATCTGTCGCCATAGGTTGTTATTTGTTTTAATTATACTAGTTTTCTTAACAAATACATGAATATTTTTTTACTCGTTCGTTTCTATTATTGAGTAATTGATTTTAAAACGTAAAACGGGTTTTTTGGTTTCTCTTGAGACATGTATTTGCATATTAGACCTTGACAGCTTGCCATTCGTTGTGCGTTAGTATTTTCCTCAAATACTTTTTTGACACTTCTCAGCCTGTTTTTTATTCTTTTTTTTTTTTTGTCTTTTACTTTATTTATTTATTTTTGTTTACTATTCTCAACCACTTTCTGAACACTTCTCAGTCATTTTTCTGATAATTTTCTCGACCAATTTTTGGACACTTCTCAGTCATTTTTTTTTTACACAATTCTCGACCACTTTTTTTTTTTTTTTTTTTTTTTTTTTTTAACGCTCGTCTCGACCCCTTCGTTGAAACTTCTTGACCACTTTTTGACACGTTTCTCAATCACTGTTTTCGACACTCAACATTTTTTTTCCTTTTCAACCACTATTGTGAGTCTTTCCTATACCATTTTTTCTAAAAATTTCCTTCGCTTACTTTTTGACACTTCCCAATCAATGTTTTAAAACTTACCGACCAACTTTAGACACTTTTCTCAGCCACTTCCTTCGAAAGTTTTCCCGCCATTTTTGACATTTTTTCAACCACTTTTTTGACGTTTCTCAATCCCCCACACCCGCCCCCCCCCCCTTTTTTTTCTTCTTTTTTTACATTTTTCTCGATCACTGTCTTTTGAAACCAGCCATGGAAGCACTTTTAACTTAATGGCCAAATTTCCAAAACATCACAAAGTCTAAATTTCAGACCTTTATATATTACAAAATACATAAATCAAAAACATCCTCAGTTAAATCAATATACACTTGATATTTATGAAATTTTAAAACCATAAACAAGTAAATAAATTACTCAAAGGTAAAGGGTATTTAGTAAGACAACGCCATGCTTTCCTTCCCTGGCGTTTTGGCTGAAAAGGAAAATATGCACATGAAAAACATCCTCACTTAAAGCAATATACATTTGATATTTATGAAAGTTTAAAACCATAATCAAGTAAACAAAATACTCAAAGATAGAGCGAATTAATGCATCAACGCCATGTTTTCCTTCCCTGGCGTTTTGGCTGAAAAGGAAAAATCTTTCTCACTCGGAACAAGAATCCTTCGGTCATTATACGTGCGTGCTCTTGCCAGCAAGACCTCCCTCCCTCCCGCATCATCTAGCAAGCAGCGTTTGTTTCCATACACGGTCATACCCCAGGGCTCTCTCAAGTCCCGTGAGAAGAAGAAGAAGAAGAAGAAGAAGAAGAAGAATAAGAAACAGCCAATTACTTAAGAGACGAGGCCGGCTATTATAATCGCAGTGCAGCTGACACTTCAGGTCGGTCTTGGCGGCAGCAGATTCTCTCTCGGAGGGCGCAACAGCTGGAACTGGAATTGATAGCGATGATTTTATCATTCTTTAAACTATAACAAAAGCTCACTTTTGAATATTTTGTGTCAGAGAGAAATGGATGGAGTTCAAGCGCTCGTTTTAATAGATTTATGATCGCGTGAGTGACCGTGTGTCAGCGTAGGTAAAAAATAAATAAATAAATAAATGAAAAAAAGGAAAAACTTGCTTGTCCAGTACTAAGGTCGCTATCTTCGTGTGAGTGTGTTTATCTTGTCCTTTACAAAAAGAGCACGCTGTTATTATCTTCGAAGTCCTTTTTTTATATATATTTACGTATTTCCTGTACGCTATATCTGTCTTCGTAAGTATACACCCTCAGAAAACACCAACACATTCACGTGACGTAAACACATTTATAAATGATATACATACACACATATTCATAAATACAGGGTGTCCATAAAGTCCCAGTACCATTACAATTATTTATTTCTTAGAATGGTACTGAGGCTTTATGGACACCCCGTATATATATATATATATATATATATATATATATATATATATATATATATATATATATATAGCGAAGAGAGCGAAGATATACACGCACAAACACATACACACATACACACACACGTTGATACAGAAAGGTTGGGAGACGACAATATTCGATAATTCGTATCGCCAAGAGCGAAGTGACGAAGACAAAATAACCCTCATTACCCAGAAAGTACAGCGAGTGTGGAAGTGTAGCTTAGAAACAGTCAAACGGAGCGGGGAGGTGGTGATCGTGAAGTGTTATACGAGTCTATAGTAGATTCACATCAACCGTGCATCTGATTTCTAGGCCAGTCCCTTACGACGCTCCTGACTGGCCGTTGATAAGCCAGTAACGGGGTTGGAAACTCTCAGTCTCTCTCGAGGGAGTTCACATTGGCAGTATGTATGTTCCAACTCTCCTGAGGGATACTTTTGATATACGTATACCTCAGGAGAGGTGGAACATACATCCTGCCCATGTGGCCTCTCGAGAGAGACTGAGAGTTTCCAGCCCTGTGATTGGCTTATCAACTGCCAATCAGGAGCGTCGTAAGTGATTGGCCTAGACATCGGATGCACGGTTGATGTGAATCTACTATGCCCAAAGTAATCCCCTGTACTACTTATTGTGTTATTCAGTCCTCTCTCTCTCTCCTAAGGAGTTGGTCTTTTTATATGAATATTTTGTTGTTTTCCATCAAGAGAACATCATTGAACTGTGTATATGCTTAGTAAGCTTTCTAATGTAAAAGAGAGAGAGAGAGAGAGAGAGAGAGAGAGAGAGAGAGAGAGAGAGAGAGAGAGAGAGAGAGAATTTATTTCATGCAGTCTGAATAATTATGAGGATGGGTGACCTGAGAGAGACCTTACCTTACAGACCTTACAGCTCTTTCGGGTTGCCTCAGGTCCCTCAGTGTGAGGCACCTCTAATGTCTGCCAGAGAATTGCTAATGCATCTTCCGGTATATTTTGCATCTTCCAATCTTGAATGGTCTGGGATGCAAGCTTACTTATTTGTCGAGCTTATTCTGAAACACATCTACGCTTACTCCTGATATATTCCTCAGATGAGCTGGCAACGCATTGAATAGACGCTGCATTATCGATGCTGTTGCGTAGTGGATTAATGTCCTGTGTGCTTTCCTTAGTTTTCCTGGTATAGTTTTGGGCACTATTAACCTACCTCTGCTTGCTCTTTCTGATATTGTTAACTCCATGATGTTTTCGGCAATTCCTTCTGTCTGTTTCCATGCCTGTATTATCATGTAGCGTTCTCTTTTCCTTTCTAGACTATATAATTTTAAAAATCGAAGTCTTTCCAAGTAGTCAAGATCCTTAACTTCTTCTATTCTAGCTGTAAAGAACCTCTGTACGCTCTCCATTTGTGCAATGTCCTTTTGGTAGTGTGGGTACCATATCATATTGCAATATTCAAAAGAGAGAGAGAGAGAGATAATTTATTTCATGCAGTCTGAATAATTATGAGAATGGGTGACCAGAGAGAGAGAGAGAGAGAAAAAAAAAATTATTTCACCCAGCCTGAATAATTATTATCAGAACGGATGACCTGAAAGAGAGAGGGAAAGCGAGTAAAAAAAAAAAAATGTGAGAAGGGGCAACTTCACAGGGTGTTGTTACGGTGTTACAAGGCTGTCAGGAAATAAGAGGGAGTCTCCTTCAGCCTCAAAACGTCAAGGACGAAAATAATACCTGTAGAAAAGGGAGAGAGAGTACAGAGAAGAAGTACCTAGAGAGAAAACTAAATATCAGGTTTTATAGTATATATATATATATATAGTATAATATATATATATATCTATATATATTATATATAAATATATTACTATATATAGTATATATATACTAAATCACTTCCCTGTGGTATTTGAATTACATGGTGGTTTTGTCATTTTAATAATGGGTTTATGAACCTTTTGAATTTAATCTAAGACTGTTAGATTGCAATTTGAATGTATATGAATGTATATAAATGTTATGCGTAAGATTATGTTTACATAATAATAGCACTAATGGAAATCAAACGAAGCAACTAACTGGCATTATTGAACTCTATGCAGATATTGTTCACGATAAACTGACTTAACTAAATCCTTAGATAAATAATGATCTTATCTTACTGTAAGATTATTTCATGCTCGTAAATACGATGTCTGTCTTTAAGCAATTTTTTTTTCAGGTTTTGCTGCATCCATTTTTGAGATATTGTAATAAAGATGAAAGGGCGTCATGATCAATCCTGACTCCTAATTGGGAAGCTTCGATGTTTGTCCTTTATTCATGCAAATTTGAATTGAATCGGTATATACATATCTCAAGAATGAGTTAACCAGATTGAATTAACACTTAGAAATCTGAGAAATTTCGGATTAATTACACTGATTATTTATGATACTAAGTTCATCTTGTAAGAAGTGACAATTATTTCTTCATACATACATACATAACTGTAAGAATACTATAGAAAATATATACCAACAACGGTACAGATCAAAACTATTGGACACAGACGTAAATTTCGCCCTCACTCACGCCCCCTGCTCCTTGTCGTGGCATAGGATGTTCCCTGCGGAATGCCAGTAATGCATTAACTGCCGTACAGATTATGAAAGAGGGTATGAGACCCTCTAACCAATAGAAATCCAGTACTCCTGTGACTTCATATCTTACACTTATAAGGATTAGCTTAAAAGTTTGCATATTATGATTAAAACAGTTTACGACAGTTCGTATAATCCTGTCCGTCGACGGAAATAAGTAGACAGTCCCCGGTTTAAGACGATCTCGACTTATGCTGTTCCAATCACATGACGCTATTAAAAAATGTAAATAAGAAAAAAATCTACTTCCGACATAAACCAGACAACCCGACGTTATGCCACAGGTTACTTTATTGTCCGACCGAGCTGCATACAGCAAGCTGTAGAAACGTATTTCCATTGAAATTCGGGGTCTGTCTGTATATGGAAATGACAATGAGTAGTTTCCTCTTATTCCT
>NC_061100.1:19673007-19693007 GCF_015104395.2 Macrobrachium nipponense | reverse complement strand
CAGAACATTAGGAAAACAGGTATGGACGTATACGTTATCCAACTCATGTTTTGGGTAATTGTTACAACTGAGCTATGGAGACCTCTTATATCTTATAAGAATACCCGTCGCTTTTCTTATTTCTGGTTTCGGATAGATCAGATCGGTGTTGAAAACATTCAGCATAGGTTTAATCTTTTCGTATAAAACACTAAAAAAAAAGTGTTTCTTTGAAATTGTCGACGCTATACAATCCTATGGATTGTAATTCACTTTATGGACCAGGCAATCAAAGAAACAAACGTTCCCAGTAAATAAAACAACCATTCAGTCAGGTCTGGTCCAAAGAATAATGGTGTTTTTGCGCACCTAAGTGAAAATCACATGGAGATGACGGTCCCTCTAATATCTTGAGTAAACAAACTATTCCCCGATGGAGATTTCTCAGTAATCCTCGTCAATCTCCTTGGTTAATCCGTTACCTGGGTTAATCCGACACCTGTAGAGGACCTCAAATATGATTTTTGACACGGAGGTTGGGAATAGCGAAGATACACTGCAGGAAATAGTAAGACTCATAGACTTCTTCAGGAGTAGTATGACTATAGTTGAAGACGTGGCTTAGAATAAATGAATCAAGGAAGGCACCAGGGTCTGTATAAACGATTGTGAAGAAGTGGAGTGTCTTGCGTAGCCAGAGGTTGCTATCAATGAAGAAATAGTTGAACCAACTTTCCTTTAAGGAAAGAGAAATTGGTTGTATATGGGAGGAATAATGTTGGAATTGTTGACAGAAGCTATTTGTGCAACGTATAACCCAAGAAGAACCGAAAGGGAGAGAAATTTCGATTTATGTAGAGATGGTAAAAACCGTTCGCACAAGTGAAAAATGGGACCAAGAGTGTTTTGAGATGGTTTTATCATGTGGGAAGAACGAAGACTAGAAGACTGTAGGTTGAAGAAAAGTTTGTAATTCACAAATATTCGGAAAGGGGTGGGTTTTGGGGGGGGTTGATAGATTAAATGGAATGAGTATTGGAAAGGAAGGGGCTTATGAAATGTATGTGAAATGTTAACAATTTTGATATTAGCATTTTTATAGTTATTTAGAAAAGAATTCAGTATGCGTAAATTGCAAGGGAAATTAAATGTGAACATGTTTTATATATTTATTCAGCAAAAACCTGTAAGTAATTTTTTTATTTGTTGACGTCAGTTTTGCCTTCACTTTAACGAAAGAATAGATGAAATAAGTGTTAGAAAATTGAATGGAAAAGTTATTAGGTATACTGCCCTAACAGAATAGTCTCTTACAGTGCTGACACATTAGACAATTTTTTTTTTTAAATTAATACAATAATTCTCATAAAAGTAATCTTTTGTAAGTTTTTCTCTGCACGTGTCCCACCACACAATCTTCAATGCCCACCTGTCTAGCCGAAATATATCTCTCATTTATGTTAAATTAAATCTTGGAAGGCATGGGTATTAAAAAGCCCTTTCCCGATGACAAGTAGCCGAACTGACAAAGGTAAACAAACTCGGAGGAAGGAGCTTCTTCCTTCACTTGGCATCCTCATCATTCCAGATTTCCAATAAGGTCTCTGATTAGACGACTCTCATGAATGGGCGGAGCTTCTTAACCCTTGACACCAAGTAGTACCGCTTGGCATCGCTAGCAAACTTGATTAATTCTTACTCCACATCGTATTGCATTAGTAGAAGGCGAGACATGGTTATTTATTGTTAAATGTGAAATACATTTCTAGTCATTTTTTGAAGATATATTTGTATAAAATAATAAAACCCGAAGCACTTCAGTACCGCTACCCAGCGGAGGAATACTCGAGTGGGCGGAGCCAAAATGCAGACAAGTGGTCGAGTGGTCATACCTACCAGTGTGAGTTGTGAATAGAACTAGTGAACATCAGTGTGTCATATCCAACGGAATGACGAACATTTGTCCCTCTTGTGCGTAGTGGTGGAGAGTTTTATCCTAATGTATTCTAGCTGAAATTTATTCCATTTCCCGCAAGATGCAGGTGCAAGCGGGCATACTGTGGGCATTGGTATGCCTTGTTGCCTTTACTCATGGTAAGTAGTACCCCTGGCACAGGACTCTTAGCGCGTCTGCAACAAGTTGTCGTGTTTGTGAACTTATTATTTATTTTTATTTATCGCTTTTTTTGGTTATAATTTTCAGAATTTGTAATGGAAAGAGGACTGTTATTATTGGGAAGAGCGAGAGTGATGTTTTGGTGTGCGTCACGGCGTTAGTGAAATACTACATATAGTATGAAAAATGGTATATATAGTTTGAAATTTTGATGCTTTTGTGACCAACGAGAAAATAGTTGTTCTCCAGCACCCGTATTTACATTGGACTTAGGTAATTTTGGCATGATTTATACCTCCACCTTGTGTAAGAGCAGTGTTTTAGTGCCATTTTACAGGACAAACGTAAAAGTCGCTCGTCGTCGTTGTCAGCAGCAGCAGCAGCAGCAGCCAGCATCTCTAAATGAATATAATCTTATCAAGCACCTCCTCATTTATCTTCTGTTATGGCTACAAGAATCTTCAGCCTATCAGCAATCTTTGTTCAGAGTTGCAAGGGCTTTATGAAGGTCTCATAGGCTTTATGAAGGGTGCATACTACACCGTAGTTATTCCGAAAGGCTAATTTGATCGATTTCAGGTTTGAAATGACAGCTTGTGTCATTGGTTAGCCAATCAGACAAGCGTTATGGTGACATCGTGGTAACAGGCGTTTAAATGCCAACAATGTGTGTGTGTGTGTGTGTGTATGCCCTGTTCGTGTGTGCCTGTGTGTATGAGAAAGGTTGGGGTGAGGGGGATTGTTGGGGGAGGAGATGGTAGGGAGAGGAGGAGGAGGAGGGTCCTAGCTGTGGATCCTGCGAGACCCAGAGAGCGGCATTCCTTCAGGATCGCCTGCGGCTGCTCTCGGCTCTTTGTTGGAGAGTCCCGCGCGCTTTACTCATTCGACCTTCCTTCATTCCGCTATTTCATCGGGTTCTTTTGCCATTTCTCCAGTTTTCGGTAGTCCGTTCTTCGTAGTTCTTGGCGTCTGTGACGCCAGAGCGGAGTAATATCGAAAGACGCCGATAATTCAGTCTTGCGAGTTTGAATTTTCCCGGGAAGTGATGCTACCTTACCATATGGTTACCGGGCGTACCAACCCCACCGATTCAAATTTTCCCATGGGAGGCTAGTTATTTCCCAAAAGCGATATACGAAATTTTGTTTGTTTTGAAAATTATTCAGAGTCTTGATTAAGTCCGGTAGGTGGTTTTCTAACGTATCTTTGAGCTAACGGGGTAGATATGGGCTACATGGTGGAGCGCAGTTTATTGGCAGCCCTGAGTAGAACCGCAGGGACAGCTGCTATATAGCGAAGTTGCTTATGTTCGCCTTTGTCGTTTGCTATATTCCATAAATTCGTGCTCTTCCCGTCGTTTCGCGATTCGTAAAGCCGTTGACGACGCCGGAGCGAAAGTAGGTGCGTAATGATGCTAGATCTGCGTAAACTCATCTTCCATGGAATACGCACGGGATACTAGACGTCAATGAATTATGTGGGAATGCTTGCACGCGCCACTTACAACACGTGGCCCGCGCCAATCTGTTTGAAATTTAAAACTCCCGATAAATTGTAGATTCTGCCGAACGTGTATCCAGGGGGAGGGAGGGGATGGACGTGCTTTGCAATGTTTAATACAGTTCTGGCTCTGAATCGCATCCACTGTGTCTTGTGCTACTGTTTTCCTTGAGTACGAACGCATAAGCTGCTGCCTCTTCCGGCGTGTTGGAGGAAACCAGGCTACCTACCAGCGGAGGCGAGAGGACCCATCAGTCCCATCTGTTCCTTGCCGTATAACCCTCTCTCACTCTCCTCCTACATATACGCTCTTTCGTAACGAACTTTTTAGCGGAAGTGCGTGAAATCTGATGCCTTTAAAGGATACTTCGGGTGCTCATTAGGATTTCAGTCCTTTTCACCTAAAACGGTTTTAATATACGTTTTTTAAGTTTGTCCATGTCTTGTTGAAAAATATAATGCGAAGTTGTTTTTTTTATTAAATTCAGTGCAGAAATGTCTAAATTTTCCTTCCTGTTTTTCATGGAATGGGAGTTGGTTAACACAAACTTGATGCTAAAAATGTTATTGAAGGGGGTAAGGGGAAAATTATCATTCTATTGTTGACTAATTCTAGGGACCCAGTAGTACAGGATTTTTTTTTTTTCCATAATCAATGCTCCATCATTTTTACACAATTTATTGGACCACCATTCGCAAATAAAACTATTTCATCATCATCTTTCTCTTAAAGCTTCTTTTGAGTTAGGTCTTTAATGCCACTGGCTTGAATAAGTACCAGAACAGTTAGTAGACTGCACATTTCAATGCAATAAGAAAAAGGTATATGCCTTGCTGTTAGTCCGTCTGTTGACAAAATACGTTGCTAAAAGATAGTTCAACTTTTTCTATTTTAGTCTGTTGTTAATGGCGTTATGCTAATTAATTTTGAAATTGGTGTACTGAGAGAGAGAGAGAGAACTATCCAGTCCATTCAAGGCGTCATTTTTTTCTCTTGACGCATGAAAGTAGTACTATGAGACGGGAAGCTGAAGACCAGTGGAAGTGAAAACCCAGGGGGAAACTATTACACCTTTTCTTAATACTGCTGGGAAAATTGCTCCACAGCCTGAACGCGAGAGGGACGAAAATTCTCTTGGTATACTGGTGGCCGTTAATTCATTATCTCGCTAACTCATGAGGAACAGGAATGAACAGCGTTTGGATGGAATTATCTCGAGTCAGAATTATTGTGCCTTTTAATGAAGGAAGTAAAAAGAAACATGGAGCAGGGGTTGGGTAATACTGTAGTCAATAAACCCAAAGACAAGATCAGGAGAATATATTGCTATATGCCAAACTGGAATTCGGGAATGTTTGGAATTATTACCGCCGAGGTCCGCTATAGCTTTAATTTTTAAAGGTTTTTTGTGCCAGTGAGGTCGTACATCGAATTGCAGAGCATTTTATTGTGCAAATACTACCTATATATATCGGTCCTCATATTAGAGGTTTCTGCCTCACACATTTTAAAGTACTATTTCATATTTACATTCCTTAATATCATTTCAGTTCGTGATTACCGTTCATTTTTTCACGTTTTTAATCCACCTCTTCCTGATTTAAAGACCTTGCCAAACCTCGATTCACTCACTCGTACTAATCCACGAATACCTTGTTCCCTAGTTACTGATAAAGCTTATCGCCGTCGGGTTTGACGTTGATTCTTTATTTCACAGCCGTTTCCTTTGTTCTGGGTCCGAGAAGATACAAGATAAGGTGGCTTATGGCGAGAGTAATCTCGTGTTTACATTTGAAACCTCGGACGCGACAGCAGCGTGTTTTTGCGAAAAGGGGCTCCACGGATGTCTAGATAAACACGGTCACACGCTTGCAAAATGATAAATGGATTTTAGTTTGTATCTCTGTTGAAACTTAACGTCTTTTGGAAATGTTCTCTGGTTTGGGCTGTTGAAACTTAACGTCTTTTGGAAATGTTCACTGGTTTGGGTGCAACATTCCAGATCGACAGTGTAGAAATTCATTTGGTTTTAGATGTGTTTTATTCCATCGAAATATGTGAGATTTTAGGTGACGTGTGTGGACTAAACCAGTCGTATTTAATTGATGGTCATGTGATCTGAAAAAATCGGGTAAATATCATTTTTGTAGCTTTAATGATTAAGTGAACTGGAATGTAATATTTAGTCGAAAGGCCAAGCGCAGGGGTATATGAGGCCATTCCGCGCGAAAATAATGTTGAAACCATTGGTAGGAAAGGGTGGAAAGTAAGATGGAATAAAGAGAATATGAATGGAGGTAGAGTAAAAGGAATGAAAGGGGTCGCAGCTGGGGGCCGAAGGGACGCTCAGAGAACCGTAATGCCCACAGTGCATCGCAAAGTTGCACTTGACGACACTACAATTGAAATAAATTAAGGTGAATATGATGAACTTACAGAAGAGATAAAGTTTGATTTATTGAAACCGAAATCATAATAGATAAATCAACATTTCTTACGCCTACTCTGCAGATCGACAGTACTTTCTAAATATACGCTATAGGCATGGCACTTCCGCTATCGTGCCCCATAAATCCAAGCACCCCGCCCTGCGGGAGTACACCCCTTTCCCCATTGCTAGAATTGAATGGTCCTCCTGCCCACGCTCTTGCCTTTGCCCCTTCGCGGCTGGAATTGTTCCTTGAGGAGCCGAACAAGATCAGACGCATTCTTCTCTTCTTACACAGCATTTCCGGCCCCTTTAAGGGCTTGCGTAACCTTGCGTATAGCATCCGATTCACATAGCAACGCAGCGAGCGAGGGGTTTTAAAGAATGGAAACTCCATCGATGATGTGTCACCGACATTCTGCTTAGGAAATGTGAAACGGATATGTTTTGTAGTCGGTTGGGTAATCTGCGAATTTCGGTCCTGTACAGTTTCCGCTTATCCCTGTTAAAAAAAAATATTTTGGGTTTTCTAGGTTTTCCCTAGCGGATATGGCATCAGGTACTGAATTAGAGAATATATTTACAGATTTTAAAGTACTTTTTGCGACCTGACGCACCAACGGCTGAGATAGCGGTAGATGTATTAGACCTATTTGCGAGCGGACGTACCAACGGCCGAGATCGCGGTAGATGTACTAGACCTATACGAGGTGAGGTCAGGTGATAGGCTTTTGTTTCAAGTTGACAGCCGAAGTAAGTACATTTATGGATGCGTAGGTTTGCATCATAACTTAAAGTTACTTTTTCACGCTTCTTAATTGAAAGAATACGAAAATCCCCCTCTCTAGTACTAATCATTATCTTTCTAACATTGAGTTTCTTCCTTGTGACGACATCACGAACTGCCTCGCCTTATCTCCACTTCGTTGGCCATTCCCAGGACTACATCGAAGGAAGTCAGTAATTATCATTGTGCACTGGAGTCTTCCAAAGAGGGGGGGGAGGAGTTTTTTTTTATGGATTGACAACAATGGGTTGGGAAAGAGGAGGATCTTGGTTCCAAATATCCAGTTATCAGGTGTCTTATTCAACTTATTGGATGCAGGTGGCTTCTTTCTGGAGGGTCAGATCACTTCTTTTTTCTCTTTCTTTATATGAAGTCTCGTGTGAACTGAACGGCCGCTTTTGAATGGCTGTGATAGTTTCTCTCTCTCTCTCTCTCTCTCTCTCTCTCTCTCTCTCTCTCTCTGTAGATCGTAATTGTCATTGGATGTTTTATATTGATTTCTTATAGTATAACACTGTGTGCAGCGACTTATCGTCGTTACGCACAGAAATATTAAATGTATGGATACATAATATAACGTTTCTTTAAATAGGAATAGCTCTCTCTCTCTCTCTCTCTCTCTCTCTCTCTCTCTCTCTCTCTCTCTCTCTCTCTCTCTCTCTCCTTTAGCCTAGTTCATTTTGAAGTGTCATGCATCTTTAGACATGTTCTAAATACCACGTTTTCTCAGAGAGAGAGAGAGAGAGAGAGAGGGTGGGGGTTTGCGCCACCTTTTTGCACACAAGTCCGAGTTTGCAAGCTACTGTAGAGCTGTTCAGATGAGAGACAGGGTTTTTTATCTCCATTGCTTGGGATGTCAATCAGTTCCTGATGATATTACGCAACACCGGATATTATCCTCGGCTCCCTCTCGGGATTATACCGTGAAAAGGTCTCCTGTCTACTGTGTTGAGGGAACTACTGGCAAACGTTTGTTTTAGCAATAATTGTCCGGTTTCGAATTTCGTATAGATTAAAAGACTTCGTAATTGGGAACCAACTCCCACCGTTCGCTGAAATCGTAGGCCTATAATACAAGGCGCATTCTCTGTGATTCTTGAGAATTGAGATCTCGTTCAGTGTGTCTCAGTCACTCCCTGGAAGCTTTCAAAGTATTGTTAATGTGCCCGTAGTTGGCTATGTAGTAATATTGTGAATTGTTTATGGTTGTCACAACATGCTATTTTAGTACTTCTATGAAGAATCGTCTTTGGTGAAACTAGACTTATATAAAAAAGGTTTGTGATTTGATTTAGGTCTAAAACTGTCAGTCCATGACTCACTTTTGTTTATTGAGTGGATAGGAAAGATACGGCTATGGGAAGGGGGGGGGAGAGGAAGCTTATTCGTTGCAAGTGATAGCGAGCAAGTGTGACGAGGGAGAGCAGGTAGGCAAGCTGGCTGGCTGGCTGTTTGACCGTTGCTCGAAGTGATTTATGGAATGAATCATTAGACCGAGTAGATAAGCCGGAGCACTTGGGGACTAAACATTGTCATCTAAGCGTTTTTCATTGCGCTTAGAGGGGCAAGAGCTAATTTTAACGCTCCAGACTTGAAAAAAGTAGGAGATTTTGTGTTGAAAAAAACGAAAGAAAAAAAATGCGCTTAAGTTTCCTCGGTTCAGTGGTTTTCTATACAGCGTATAACCAAGGCCACAGAAAATAGATCTATCTTTTGGTGTTGTCGGTATAATGCTGTATGAGCCGCGGCCCGTGAAACTTTTGACCACGGCCCGGTTGTAGCCTGTCCTATATAGTTACCAGAAGGTAACTTTAACCTTTAATAAAATAAAAAAAACTACTGCGTCTAGAGAGAGGGCTGCAATTTGGCATGTTTGATGATTGGGGGGTTGATGATCAACGTACTAATTTGCAGAGGTGTAGCCTCAGTAGTTTTTAAGAAAAGTAAAGAGTTGGAGTGGTTTGACAAACGGATGCAGTTACGACCCAGACCGTATTAATGCCTATAATGCTCCACATGCGGTGCACTGACGTGGGCACTACTTGCCTACTCTGAGGAATAGAAGGATTGTAGACAGACGAAGGATTAAGCGTTGTTCATGTGACCCCAAGTTAATCTCGTGCATTTTTTTTTTTTTCCGCGCGTTCCTGTCTGCGAGTCTGTCCATCTCAGCCATTATCTGTCTCCTTTGTTATCAGCGTTTTGCGTAACCTTTATTACGTTTTTTTATCATTATTACGCTTCACCATAGAGAGAGAGAGAGAGAAGCGAAGTGGATGCATTATTATTATTATTTAACTGAACCCTAGGTTCTCAGGAGGGAGCCACTGACTTTGAAAATTCTCTCTCTCTCTCTCTCTCTCTCTCTCTCTCTCTCTCTCTCTCTCTCTCTCTCTCTCTCTCTCTCTCATCATCATCATCATCATCATCATCCTCCCAAGATTTTTCTCACACATTTGTCTGAAACCATTTTTGGGATGTCATTGTATTGTATATGCTGAGGATTTCCTCAAAAGATTAGCTAAACTGGGTAATGTTGCAGTTTGCCATCTTTCTAACAAGGCGAAATTGGGGCGTTTATATGTTGAACGAGTTTAGCATAAATTCGGTAATGAGTGTGTGTATTCCATTTCCTAATTCCGGGGCTATTCCGAATCTGAATAAAGAGGAGTTTCACTTTGTTTTTTTCTTTTCTTCGACCACAGAATTTTCAGGGAGTTTTAGAATGCAGGATTTAATGTTCTAAGTTTTGGAAACATTCACTATAGAACCTCGAATTTTTGGTGGGCCAGTTATTGGGGCCTCAGATTTTTGGGTCATGCATCAGGATCGTTAATGTTTGGGGCAAATCAAGCTCGTGATAAACAGTGTAGAAAGTCTACCCAGCTGTAGGTTATTACTGTGATAATAATAATAAAAAATAATCTACTTTTTACCCGTTTTCTATCATCGGCCTGCCAGTTGCATTTTCAGCTTAAAGAATATTGACATACAACATTACGAAAGAGGCAATCGTCTGTTTATTTACGCTCATATCGCCCTGACTTCCTCACGAGAGAGAGAGAGAGAGAGAGAGAGAGAGAGAGAGAGAGAGACGTCGGAGGAAGACGAGAGAGAGAGAGAGACGAGGGAGAGAGAGAGAGAGAGAGAGAGAGAGAGAGAGAGAGTTCTCCATAGATACTGAGGGAGGGAGGAAGGCATCTTGCTTTCCCAGCCTTGTTATTCGATCCGCGTACGTTGCTTAAAGAAGCCTTCCGGTGCGCCAGCATCCATTTCCGCTGGTTCGTGTTAAGGCTGTAATTCGTCGTTATTGTCATTATCTGTGCCTTTTTTTCTTTTGTTTATTTCTGGGTGATGTATTCTTGAGAGTTGTGTATGTCGTTTCTATATATTTTTTTTCACTTTGACTGCTCTGAGGAAGTAAAAACTTACTTAATGATTTAGGTCCATATTTTTTATTAGTTTGAGAGCGAGATATTTGTTGTTTTACTTTTAGATACTCGTACCATTTCTGATTTTCTAAATCGTGAGGAACTTCGAGATATGCGTCTATAGAATTCCCATGGTAACGCCAGGAAGAAGCGAATACAAACATTTCCCCCCCCAATTACCGAGAATTACTAAGCAGACGTCTTCTACACTCATCTTATTCAATTTTCTCCATCCTAATGAATATTGCTGCCATTAGATGGCGCCTTGAATAACCGAATTGGCCCAGATGCCAAATGACAGCTGCCTTTTACACCAAGGGGCGTTTGCTGTCCTCACACGAATATATTATGTCACAGATTTTTCTCTCTCTCTCGCTACTGTTGTTTGCCATGTGCAGCTGGTGGGGGCAAGGGGTGGTAAGAGGGTGTTGACATTGGGTGGGGTAGGGGGGGGGGAAGGGGGAGGCTCGTTCAGTGCTATTTATTCAATTCACTGGTATTTAAACTGTTGCGTTCTTAGGCTTAAGGAAGCGAGTAGGTCTAAGGATGTGGGGAAGATAGATAGAGATTGGTTCTGAAAAAATGTGTGTGTATATATATAACTGAATCACGAAAATTTGGAACGTGATGAGTGTACACGTAAAGGCAAAGTCCACGAAGGAAAGTGAAGCAATGGAGTACCGCTACAAGGCCTTTCGACTTCTTGTCCTCTCCTAAGCTTAGTAAAGGACAAGAAGTCGAAAGGCCTTGTGGCGTTCCTCCATTGTTTGACTTTCCCTCCGTGGCTTTTGCCTTTATATATATGTTGATATGAACATTATTTAGGTGCATACTATATCCAGCGTGTAGCTTCGTAATGATTATAATCACTAATATGATTTCATAACTGTTCATTGTGACTGCAACGTTAGATAACAGAATTCGTCGTCAACGACTCGAGTAAAAGGAATATATATCTGATTAATCTAATCAGGCTCCCTCCTTATCAGCCTAGTAAACTCTGAGGATCTCTGAAAAGGCATCCAAAAGAGGAAGGAGGAGAAATAGAGAGAGAAACATTGTGGGTAAGAACAACTCTTGCTGATAAGGAACTTGTTTTGAGAGAGAGAGAGAGAGAGAGAGATCGTTTACTCTCCAGCGACAATTGAGACCACCAATAGCTTTGCATATATTGCTGATAAGGTGTTCTGACTTGTTCTTTATTTTTATTTTTATTTTATTTTATTTTTTTATATCGAGGTGCATTTAGTCCTTGGTACGGTGTATCTGAGAGGAGGGTTCTGTCTTGTGTTGTGTTAATATGCAAAACGCGCTTTGTCTTATAGATACCTTGATATTTGTTTTTGATTCAGCTTCACTGCAGGTTGAACCGCTTAAAGAAAATACAACAAATATTTTTCGAGAATGAATTCCTTTTTTTCCTTTATCTCCATTATATAATGGACACAGACCTGATGTACGTACGTACTGTGTAGGTCTCAGTAATATCTTTTAATCACAAGATCACCCTTTTGTAAAGGCACCTTCGCGGTCCCTTTTGTGAAAATCTTTTAAATCACCGTTCAAGATCGACACAGCTGGCCTTTTCTTCCCTCTACCCCTCCTCCTCCTCGCCATCCACTTTCCCCTCCTCCCCTTCTTCCTCTTCCTCTGCCATTTCCCTCTCCTCATCTGTGCCTCCTTCCTTTTACTGGACAATCCGACCGTTGGGAGATCTGGGAGGGAAAGTAGGGAAGCAGACCCTTTAAAAGGATCTTTTGATCTTTTCCCTTCTTCCTCAACACGTGGTGATGTCTCTGCCGTGTCTTTTAGACCGATCCTTTGCACGTGCGGTAGACTGTGGATTTAGACGCGTCCTGTCTCTCCATATATACACACACGGACTCCAAACTGTCTCTCTTGCAGGCTTGGGGCACTATGTGTTTGTGTCTGTGTGCGTAGCCATCCACCAATATAGTCCTGATGATGCGGGAGTTTCCTTGTAACATTTTTTAGAAAACTGTTGTTGCATCTTTGTGCAACTGTGTAGATCTCTGTAGTTTCATTTCCGAATCTACGTAGATCTCTTTTTGTCTCGCTGTCCAAATACTCAAAATCTAACTTGAAGTACCCACCCAGTGTTTGGCTCGGCAAGTCGATTTCATAAAATCAGATGAGATAAATTCTCTCTCTCTCTCTCTCTCTCTCTCTCTCTCTCTCTCTCTCTCTCTCTCTCTCTCTCTCTCCTGAAATATTGCATTTGTACAAACAACCAAAAATTGTCGTGAAGGCTGAATGGTCGAAAAGAGTCCCAGTGCTTTTGACAGCCAAATTTCCATAATCTCTCTCTCTCTCTCTCTCTCTCTCTCTCTCTCTCTCTCTCTCTCTCTCTCTCTCAAAATATTAGATTTGCGCAAACATTTAACCGGGAACTGTTAGCTCAAGTAGAGTAGTACTAGTATAGTAGTAGATCAGTGTCCTTTCGACAGAGGGCGCGGGCTCACGCTCACTCGTGCCGGTGTCACCAGCATCAGCGATTAGATAAGAGAATCCAGAGCGGAGCAGCGGCATGTGCCATTATCAGCTCTTTCGAAAAGTCAACAACTCACTATAATATCTACTATAATATCTTCTTTGCGTTATCCCACTTTATAAGCCTGACGGAGCCGGGTTGCTTTGTTTGACTGTCGTGGTGTTTTGAGAGGGAATTGACTCGCTCCAAGGCCAGTATAGGCAACGATTTCTTCAGGTGGTTCAAGTTAGGACTATGTGTGCGGATGGATGTGAGTAAGATAGGAATGTATCATTGTCAGAGATTAACTAACGTCAAGTGTTCCATCTGGAAAAATCCCCTAGGGGTGCACTGTAAGTGTAGCGACCCTAGGCCTAGGCCTAGCTGCATTACATTTTCTGTTTTTATAGCTTAACTTTATTCACAAACTTTCTTTGGTATAGCTGTCCAATACCTCTAACAATCACTTCATAACATAACTCTCTCTCTCTCTCTCTCTCTCTCCTCTCTCTCTCTCTGTCAAAGCATTCCGGAAAAGAGATTCCCGGATTTCAGGGAAAACATACGCTGGGAAAAATTCCCAGAGCTGGGAGGTAGAAAGAAGGAAAGAAGAAAGATTATACGGTTTGTCTTCCTTTCCAAGGCGGTGGGTTTAGGATCCGGGAAAATATAAGCAGTCAATGTGGGACGTGATGGCTTCGTGGGTGTTACCATGGTGTTACTCGATGAGATGTCCGCTAGTTGTGGGAATGGCCTTTTGCGAACACTTTGTAAAGCTCTTGTCTATGTTTTGTTTGGTTTCGGTCATTAAATGAAAAAATTATCGTTGTAATTTGATTGAAATATATCTATTAGTATCTAGGCTGTTTGGTTGAGATGTATCCTCCAGTGTCAGTTTGGATAAAATATATCATCACGCAATAACAATTTATTTTATGTATATCTTCTACTTTCTATTTGGTTGAAGTTTATCTTCCAATATCCATTTGACTGATATGTATCTTCCAGTATCTATTTTGTTGAAATATATCTTCCAGTATGTCTTTGGTTGCAATATATCATCTTCCAATATCTATTTGGTTGAAAGATATTTTCCAATATCTTTGGTTGAAAGAAATCTTCCAATATCTATTTGGTTGAAGTAAATCTTCCAATATCTATTTAGTTGAAATGTATCTTCCAACATCAATTTGGTTGAAATATATCTTCCAATATCTATTTGGTTGAAAGATATTTTCCAATAGCTTTGGTGGAAAGAAATCTTCCAATATCTCTGGTTGAAAGATATTTTCCAATATCTTTGGTTGAAAGAAATCTTCCAATATATATTTGGTTGAAATAAATCTTCCAATATCTATTTGGTTGAAATGTATCTTCCAACATCAATTTGGTTGAAATACATCTTCCAATATCTATTTGGTTGAAAGATATTTTCCAATATCTTTGGTTGAAAGAAATCTTCCAATATCCCTGGTTGAAAGATATTTTCCAATATCTTTGGTTGAAAGAAATCTTCCAATATCTATTTGGTTGAAATAAATCTTCCAACATCTATTTGGTTGAAATGTATCTTCCAACATCAATTTGGTTGAAATATATCTTCCAATATCTATTTGGTTGAAAGATATTTTCCAACATCAATTGGGTTGAAATAGATCTTCCAATATCTATTTAGTTAAAAGATATTTTCCAATATCTTTGGTTGAAAGAAATCTTCCAATATCTATTTGGTTGAAATAAATCTTCCAACATCTATTTGGTTGAAATGTATCTTCCAACATCAATTTGGTTGAAATATATCTTCCAATATCTATTGGGATGAGAGATATCTTCCAATATGTTTTTGATTGAGATGTATCATCCAACATCTTTTTGGTTGAAATAAATCTTCCAATATCTATTTGGTTGAAATAAATCTTACAAAATCTATTTGGTTGAAATAAATCTTCCAATATATATTGAAATAAATTTTCCAACACCTATTTGGTTGAAATAAATCTTCCAATATTTATTTGGTTCAAATATAACTTCCAATATCTATTTGGTTGAAATGTATCTTCTAAAATCAATTTGGCTGAAATAAATCATCCAACATCTATTTGGTAAAAATACTAATTTAATTAATGCATAAATGGTTTCCTGAAACCCACTTCCAAGCCTGTGACTGTGTGTGTGTGTGTGTGTGTGTGTACGCGAATTTTGGGGTCGTTCTGTTTTTCCCCCGTGAAAGTGAAGAGACTGGTCTGGTGGTGGTGGAATGAATGCTTTGCAGCAGCCTCACCTTCGATGGGAAATGAAATATTAACCACGGTCCATTTTCTCTCGTAGGGCTGTCCTTTTTTGACGTGCTCCGTTCTCTATATACATCAACAGCCACGACGGGTTGCTTGCACCACCGGAAATTAAATTGAGACGGGTGTTTGGGTCGAGGTGTTTGCTCAAATGATTGATGGATTGAAATATGCGGTGCCTTCAGTCTATGTGAGAGAGAGAGAGAGAGAATGGAGTTTGTTTCTCGCAGAGATATTTTGTAAATTATGATTTTTCTGCATTCTTGGATTTGTCAAGGTATGGATGGCTACATGAAACCATTAATATCTCTACTCCTTTTAGGCCTCTGCAAATATAAGGGCGTTTTTATGCTCCAGACTTTCGGGTCTGCAAAAATATATTGAGGAAAAAGTTATAGGTAGGACCATTATTTATTATTATTTTTATTATCATTTAAGGCCTCTGCAAATAAGGACATTTTTATGCTCCAGACTTTCGGGTCTGCAAAAATAAATTGAAGGAAAAAAAAAAGTTACCAGATTTTATGGTATTTTGGACGAGTGTCGACAGCGAACGATCGTGACCTGTCCCCATTTGCATTTTCGAAAAAGACTTCGAAAATCTCCTGGTTGACCTTCGTTCAGATGAATGGGAGAACAGTCGGTGTTTCTAATCCGTCCCGAATTGATATTTATTTGTTTTGTTTTCTTTTATCTTTTTTATTTATGGTCGTTAGTCTTTTTTTTTTAAGCTTTCGTACTCAGCTTCTGGTCTGGGAAGAAACACCGTTTCACGCAGCGGGTGTTCTTGGAACAGGATTGGTTGAAGGTTCAATGTTGTATCTCTCTCTCTCTCTCTCTCTCTCTCTTGGTGATTTGGGATTTTTTTTTCTTTTTTTTTTTGGAGGAGGGGCGGGTGGGATTGGAAGGGCCCCGTTAGATGTTTTAATCAAGCTCCAAGAGCTGTTCTCATATATTTGATTATTTATAGAATCTCTTCATAGCTGGCTTGTCGATCTGTAATTGGAGACGATTTCGCTTGAACTTTTTTTCTCTCTCCAATTTCGAAGATTGTGAATAGTAGTATTGTTCCGTCTGTTTAGCTACACTTTTCCATTATGGTCCGTCTGTTTAATCACTGTTTTCCCCATTCTCTTTCATCTGTTTACTCAGTTTTCTTTCACAGCACGGTGATTGAATTCAAGAAAATCTTTCTTTGAGGCTTCGCGTATCAGTCAGTGCTGTCAAAAAATGTCTTCATTTTCCACTTCAAACGCCCCTCAATGACAACACCACCCTCCCCCCCCCCCCTCTCTCTCTCTCTCTCTCTCTCTCTCTCTCTCTCTCTCTCTCTCTCATTTTCCAATCCAAGCAGGTCATTGAGAGCTTGCGCAAGAGAGCAAAAATCACCCCGCATGCAAAAGCAACTCGGTGCGAGGAGGAGGAGGAGGAGGAGGAGGAGGAGGAAGGGAAGGAGGAGTAGGAGGAGGAGGAGTGGTTATAAAAACTTTCAGCACCAGCTGGTGGTTGGCTGCTGTGTTCGTGTAATTTCGCCTGGAGATCTGTATGCAGTATGCCAGCAGACCCAACAACGATGGATGATGATGATGATGATGATCGTAGTGGTGGTGGCTCGCTCTTGTTGGGGCAGCAATCAAGTTTCTTTCTCTTCTTCTGTGTTTATTCATGCATCTCTCGAAGGTTTTGTTGGTTTTAAGATTTTTTTTTTTTTAATTTACTGCTTTTTAGCGTTCGTTTTTTATATACTGGAATATCATTTTCGATTCTTTTATTATCGTACGTTGCGGCAGAGTTTGGTCTCTGGATTAGTCGTCTGCTTGAAGTTGTATTATCATTTTTTCCCTTTACCCTCAGGAGGTTTTTATTATATTTTCTTATCGATGTTTTCTCTTTTGTTTAACCATTTTAACATTTGATTTGCTCGGGCTTCACGTTAGTTCATCAAAAGTCTGATTAGCCTCTGTTTTACTTTTTTTTTTTTTTAACCTCAAACTGTCAGCATCTCAACAAATGCTGGAATGAAGGTTTACTTTTCATCAAATCAAAACCAGAAGACACCTTTACAGGTCGTCTCAGGTTATTTGACTCTTGGAGTGAACATAGTTTATTTTCCTACTTTCTTTTTATAATATAATTCCTGAATGTATTGTATCTATTATAGTGGAGGTTCTTATACTTCGGCGCCGGTTTAGACCGTGGGTATACCTTTCGAGAGGGCATCCTCCTGCGAGAGTTCCTTGCCATACCCAACTGGTAAGAATGACCTCAGGTCCTTTCTGATGTTTCTCAAAGATCTATGAAGTCGGTTGTGGATGGCTGAATGTTGTAGGCCACTTTTGAGTTTCGGGGTCTTGCAGCAGAGAGAGAAAGAGAGAGAGAGAGAGAGAGAGAGAGAGTGAGAGAGTGAGAGAGAGGAGTGGCCTCTAGTGTCAGTCTAGGGAGGTAGGGCCATAGAGGGAAGGGCTGTGAACCGAGGGTTATGGGGTATGGGGGCAGTCCGGGGTGGTGTCAGGCGGCCAGCTTATCATCGTCGGGTCACGACGCGCTCGGGGCCTATTCTGTAAGGGCCCAGCCCATGTTCTAACCACCGCCCACTTGCACGCCACACACACACACACGTACGTATATACCTTCTTCCTGCAATTGCCCTGTGCGTTGGCGACCCTCAAGTCTTTAGAGAGGTTCTGGGAACTGTCACTAAGGCCAGATGACTAAATTTCGATTTTTTAGTTTTTAGGAACTGAGGAATTGCAACCACCAGGATCTATCATTGCAATGCCTTGGAGTCGATATCAGTTCCTTTGGCGAAGGTAGATTTTCTCCGTTATCAATGGATGTATTGATTGGGTGTTCTTTAGAAATTTTATGATATTTTGCAGCTATGTATATCATAATAATTAATATAAATAATATATATGTATATATGTGCTCTAGGAATACTAATGGAAGTCGCGACCGACATTAGGGGACCGATTTATGTCGTAGTCACCTCCGACGGGAACGAACTGACTCCCCCCCACCCCCCCCCCCCCCTCCCCCCACACATAGAAAAAAAAAACCACAATCACTTCACGTTTCAGCCTTGGAATTGAAAAATGCAAATAGCGAAACTCCACCATCTCGCATTCGCATTCGCTGGTTCTTTAGCGTTGTTTATTTGTACGTCATTTGTCGGGACCTGTCTTGTCCCCCGCCCCCTTCCCCCTCCACCCCCCTAGTTCTAGTATAGGCCAGGGCGTCAAGAGTTACTTACGCAAGAGTTCACGATCATTGAAAAGTGTTCGCTCGTTCGGATCCTCGGTTTCGTTGCTCGTGCGCAAGCGAGCCGCGAGATAGAGTCTCACGAAGTGGGCGCTCATGTGCTTAGAGAACTTTTCCCTGTACGTACAGGTGCTTAGATATCTGAGTGTCACTTGTACTTCAAGTGTTGACAGATCAGTCTTCTTAATCAGTACAGATGTCTGGTTTTTTCTCTTACAAGTTTAACTCTTACAGGTGATTGATTAGAAGTCTGGCCTTCACGCGTACAAATGCTTAGAGATCAGTCTTAAACAGTAAAGATGCTTTGGTTTTATCTCGTACAAGTGCTTAGAGATCTGGTTTTGCATGTACAAGTGCTTAGGGATCCGTCTTAACCAGTAAATATGCTTTGGTATTATCTCGTAGAAGTGCTCAGAGATCTGAGTTTAACTTGCACAGGTGATTAGCGATCTGGGCTTTGCTTAGAGATCTGATTTTAACTTCTACAGGTGATTAGAAATCTGGGCTTTCATGTACAAGTGCTTAGAGATCAGTCTTAGAGGTCTGGGCTTCATAAGTGCAAGTGTGTAGAGGTCTGAGATTAACTTGTAAAACTGCTTAGAGATCGAGGCTTCACATGTCAAGTGCTTAGAGATTTGGGCTTTACATGTATACGAGTGCTTAGAGACCAGTTTTAACTTGATCATGATCATTTGCATATAGATCGAGCTTCACGTGTACAAATGCTTAGAGATCTGGGCTTCGCATGTAAAAATGGGTACAAATATGGGCTTCATGTGTATAAATGCGTAGAAGAGAACGGATTTCACATGTACAAGTGCTTAGAAATCTGGGCTTCACTGCGACAAGTTTGACATGCACAATGCTTAGAAACGGGCCTCATAGATCTGGGTTTAACGTGTACCAATATTTAGAGGTCCTGGGTTCACATATTTTGGCTTTTCGCGTGTTTATTTTGCTTAGAGGCTTCTGGGCTTCATGTGTGCGTGTGCTTAGAGATTTAGTTCTCTTTTGGTCCGTTGAGTAGTCTGGTTACTGCTTAGAAAGTCTGGCTTTATTTTGCATTAGTCTGAGACTCTAGTCCTGAGGCTACCAGAAATAATTAACCATCATTAGGAAGGTAAAGGTAAACTCCGCACACTTTTAGCTGCGTTGAGAGAGAGAGAGAGAGAGAGAGAGAGAGAGAGAGAGAGAGAGAGAGAGAGAGAGAGAGAGAGAGAGAGAGAGATTTTTTGTTGTTGTAAATTTCAGTTTAAAATTTCGTGAATTTATCTTCTTTTCGTATTCGTAGAGGTCTAAACAGCTTTTTATGGAGAGAGAGAGAGAGAGAGAGAGAGAGAGAGAGAGAGAGAGAGAGAGAGAGAGAGAATGTAAATTTCAGTTTAGATATTCTTGAATTTTTCTTTTCATATTCATCTACTCAGAAGTCTATAGCTCTTTTTAGAGAGAGAGAGAGAGAGAAATTTTTTTTGGGTAAATTTCAGTTTAAAAATTCGTTAATTTTTCTTCTTTTCGTATTCATCTACGTAGAGGTCTTAACAGCTTTTTATGGAGAGAGAGAGAGAGAGAGAGAGAGAGAGAGAGAGAGAGAGAGAGAGAGAGAGAGAGAATGTAAATTTCAGTTTAGATATTCGTGAATTTTTCTTTTCATATTCATCTACCTAGAGGTCTATAGCTCTCTTTATGGAGAGAGAGAGAGAGAGAGAGAGAGAGAG